>NW_028327182.1:31866818-32169848 GCF_987537825.1 Furipterus horrens | reverse complement strand
GGTACAAATTTCCCCAGCTACCTGACGTCTGCTGTTTCTCTCCTCTCCGTTGCACCCAGAAGAATCAGAGACAACAGTTAGCAAATGGAGGAAGAAGTAAGACAATGGAGAATCAACTTCACAGTTTCTGCAGTCTGGCATACAACAAACCTCCCAGTGGAGGGAAAAAAAGTCCTTATTGATTGAAGAGTGAAGTGCTGATTAAATATATAAGACCAGGGTTTCAATGATAAAATAGATGATGTGCATTGTAATTTGCAGTGACAACAGGAATTTTGACAAACTAAAACAGACCAGAAAAGTTATAGGACCTGACCCAGATTCATACAGAAGAAAATGAAGAATTATTTTTATTTTTCACTTATGAGTTAAAAGACATTCTATGACCAAAAATTAAATTGCTTTTATGATTATACCTGAGTGGTCCTGATGTTCAGTGTTCTGTTTTATTCATTTATAATGAGCAAGGGGAGAGGAGCACAGAAACAGATGTGGCCTGAAAAAAAAAATCTCCTCTAAAACATTTGCAGATCAGAGTTGGTTTTTAATGAGAATGTGATACAATTTTTTAAAAGGTCTCAATGATTCTTATTCAGATAGATAATAAACCAATATCTCAATTTCCCTTTTGATGGTCAATATCAGTAGATGGATTAGAACAGTTGTCATGAACAGATCCACAGCATCATTCAACATAATGGCAGCAATATTCTGGAATGATAAAATAGGTTTATCACAACTCCTGTTTTGTTTTTGTTTGTTAATTTGTACGTAGAGGGTGGGGTGGGGTGGGAGACTGCCTGAATTTGGAAGTTCCTATGGTTAATGTTTGTGTCTTGACAATAGGTGAACTACACTAATGTAAAGTAGTTATAATCTTAAAATCAAACTAGGAACCACCATTTTGGAAACTGTAAAGCCTGGCACAAAGAAGTCTCATTAGAAAATAGAATAAGCTTCTAATGGAATGGTGTGACCAATTTTTAAATTTTTATCATTATTATTATTATTTTTATTACTCCGGTTTCCTTTTTTCACTTAATCACTTGATTATATCTCTTATAGCAAGCAAGACCAAAGATTTATGGTATATTCACTGTTTGTTTGTTTGTTTGTTTGTTTGCTTGATTTTTGCCAAAATGTGCCCAAACTTTGTGCAAATAGACTCCCAGAGATCTGACTTGGTTTGGGCCTGTGAGAGGAAACATTTGTACTGTTGGCAAGTCAATCACAAAACAAGTCCTATTTAGTGATAAACATTGGTTGTGATAAGCATTGGTTTCCCTTCTCTGACTACACATAAATTTGCACATATATGTACGAAGTTAAGCTTCTTAGCAATCCAAAAGCAATATGCCATGGACTATAAATGATGGTGCACAACTCACTGTGCTACTTTGACCAAATCACTTAACCTCATTGAGACTCAATTCCCACATGTTTGAAAGCAAAGCTCTGTGATTATATTGCCCTCTAAATGAAATGGGTTAAACACCTGAGCATGATAATTCACTTGGTTCCAGCATAAAATTAATAGTTCCAAGATTTATTCCCCACTATTAAGTCTTTCCTAATGTCCCTTCTGTAAGTAATTCCTTCCAAAACACTTTGGGAAGCATGCCACACTGTTTCTACAAGGTCAGAGCAACCTATATATTCCATTTCTAAAGAGCTTTCTTTTCTTCCATTGTATAAATGCTCAGCCTTAAAGTCATTCCAATTAGTGTGTTAGCTCAACAATTTTCGAAGCACAATATTGAATTTTTGTTAAAGTGATGTGAAATTTCCTACAATTTTGGGTTTATCTCAAGTAATGCTATGGAAGTACTGATACTATGGAAAGTAGAGACAGTTTCACTGCTATTTTTATTCTGGCTAATGAACACAGAGGAAAGGCTCAGGTCTGAGAAAGAAAAGGTCGTAGAATTGTAAGAGGGTTATTTTTTACAAACTTTAAATAGATGTAGTTTGGTTAAAGACACTAAGCAAGAATGTCAAATCAATTTAAGATATTTAAAATGTTTTAATATTTTATACAATGAGTGTTTGGTTATCTGTCACTGTGTTCTTAATGGTGTTTCACACAATGGCACAGCAAGTTACAAGTAGGTAGAGATATACTTACATAATTACATGTCTACTAGTCAAGCCATGACATGGAAAGTTATTGGTGATATATAACATTGACTGCTAGGCCCCAAAATGATCATGCTGGCCACAGCATTAGTCCCAGGAATAAAATCTCCAGATACTGGTCCATTTTGTTCAAGGCATCACACACTGTGTTCAAATTGCTGCAAATATCCTGCACCATGTTTTCAATATTTCTGGTGTCTTTCAGGATTTCAGTACTCTGTGTGTAAGGATTAAAGTATACCAAGAAGGGATGGGCCATTGATTTTGCAAAGTCCCTCATCTTTTCTTTGGCTTCTTCCCCACTTTTTAGTATCAATGCAGTGTGGCAGTAACAGTACTAGTAGTGTTGGTCCTAATTGTTTCCATCTTCCTGGCTTTGGAAGGAGGGACACTTCCTCTTTAGATTTAATAACCCTGAAATCCTAAAATGATTGAGGATGTATAAAACCTTATGACCAAAAATGTGGACTTCTTAACAAGTTTTGTAAATGCAGACTCCTGCTATCAGTGGAAAAATAATAAAGACATTTAAATGTGATTGTCTGAAGCTTATTATAACAGCTATGAAGAGAAGGTCCAGTCAAGTTAATATTTTTGTAAATGTCCATTGTTTAAATGAAATATCTCCGTCCTTCAACTCTTTTAAAACTCTGTATATTTTGAGAACTAATTCTCTCCTTTCCTTATTTTCACAGTGTTGAGAGATACCATTTTCTCAAAACCAAATCTGTTAAAGAGCCAAAGGAGGAAATGCCCTATGCTGGGGGAGTACATATTAACTCAAAATAACTTTTATCCCCCCCAAAGTATAGTTTTATTACATTACATTTCAGCTTCTGTTTTCAATGGTATACATTACCCTAAATGTAGTATATTAGCATGTCCATCATTAATAGTTATATATATTATGGAATCCTTTTGAGAAAAGCTTGTCTTGCAATGATTGTTATGTTCACAATACTCAAAAAGCTTATGTGCCATACAATCACATGTCCCTAAATCACTACCCCTACCCCCATCTTTTTTGTTTTTTCCTTCCTCTCTGCCTCCAGATGCCGCTTTCTGAGTCAGAACAATTCATTAAGATTTCTAGTTTCATGGCTCCTACACTTTTGTTGATCTATTCCTTACCACAGTGCCCTAGTCAGTACACTGGACACACATGCTTCTGGGATCATTCTGCAGCCTCAAATTCATCAAGCTTTCTGCTTTCCTCACTCCCACCTACTAAGTAATGTCTCTGTGTGCTGACGTTAAGCCAAAGCACCACCCTCTAGCTTTGTGAGGCTGTAAGCATTCCTAGGTCACCTCTTATCTGTGTGGCCTTAGTGGGCCCATCACCTAAATATTTTTCTACTTTCATACCTCTTTTCCCATTTCTTTCAGTAAACTATGTAATTCAGAGTCGTAAGCAATCTTGAACTTAACAAATATGTAAATATGCTATTGTGTTTCATATGGAAATCTTACACTATACATTTTATTGCCACTTTACATACTTATGGTCTCCTTTCCTCATTTATTTTATTATATATTTACTTCTCAGATTCGCTAAACAAATACTATTTACATTTTTTATCATTAGTACATCCTAATAATTTAGTTACAATATGAACTATACTGACTCATTTTCATCACTGGCAGCATTTATGCACTCATATCAAAGGAATGTGAGCAGGGAGTTTCATTTGGATTTCAGCAAGGTAGTTGCTAGAAGACAAAATAAACCAAGTTTTTAAGGCCCTAAGGAGGTGGACTCAAAACGATTGGGAGAGGCTAAAATGAGAGGGATTTTGTCCTGGCTTGGGTGGCTCAGCTGGTTAGAGTGTCATCCTGTGCACCAAAAGCTTCTGGGTTCAATTAACAGTCAGGAAATGGTTGTAGGTTTGAGCCCAGGTCAGGGCATGTCTTTCTCTCCATCTCCCTCCCTCTCTCTCTCTCTCTCTCTCTCTCTCTCTCTCTCAAAATCAATAAAAATGTGTCCTCAGGTGAGAATTTAAAAAGTGAGAGGGATTTTAACTTAACAAATGGAAGAATATGTCTACTAGTCACAAATTAGAGCCACCTTCTCACAGTTCTAACTTTGAACTTGCTGCTTGTTCTTCCTACCTGAATGGCTGCTGCCTGTTTTGCTTGTACTTAATCTTTAAGATTTGTATTTCCAGAAAGCTGTTAATTATCTCCTCCTTGTCAGCTTAGGTAGTACTTTTAGATGTTCCTTGGCACTATAAATTTACTTCTGTCAAATCACTTTTCACATTATATTATGTTATCAGTTTATCTGACTTTAAACTCAACATGTTGTGATTGATTATATTTAACAAGTACATCATAGAACTTTTCAAAACTATCAATTCAGTGGATAAAGTAATATGTTTTCCAAAGGTAGGGATTATATAAGGGCTTTAATAATGGGGAGACTTGGGTTGAAGTAAGGAAACAGTATAAGCTGGAGACAACCTAAACATACTCCTTTAGGAAAGGGACCCGAATTTACACTGTCCATACATAAACATCCTAAAAAGAAAAAAAAATTTAAACAGTGATCAGCAGCAATACATTTGCTTCAGCATTTTAACATTAGTCCTTATAAATTCTGCTTTCAGTGTATGAGTAAAATATTTACTCCAATGAGAATTAATTATGTAATTTATTTTAATTTATATATGCCTTTAAATGCTTATATGAGCATTGTGAAAATAATTTTTAATTTGACTTACTGAAGAGATTGTATAAGAAAAATTAGTGAATACTACCAAAGAAGTTAAATATTTTTGAAGTAGTAAAAGAATAGGTAATTTAACTTTAGATATGTTATCTTGTTTTTCGATCTTTCTCTACCCAAAGGCAGAAAACGTTTAGGCAGAACAAGAAAAAAACAATGAAAAGATAATGCAACTCAAGAAAGAAAAACAATTTATTAGGTTCTAAAAAGTTAACATATTTAGTCTAGTGCCATGATCACATGTGCAAAGTAAGTGTGTTCCACAGCATGACTGATCTGCTCATTTAAGGTGTCTTAACGATTGACATAGATTATCTTAAGCTTGATTCAGCCTCAACAACAGCTCTCTGTAATGAAGATAGTCAAAAAAATTGATGCTTTTGCTGCAATCTAGTTCACATGTAGATGTAATTTGTATTCTCAATTCCTAAAATAGTAGGAATTAGATAGTATAATAGGCAGCATAAGTTTTTTGTAATTTTATTTTGTGAGAGAATGCAATTATAATTTTGCCGGTGGAAGTATAAGTAGGGTTATATAAAACATATAGGAGAAAATAGAAAATATATTTTACTAATATTTCTAGACCAAGCATGACCTGAAAGAGAAAATAAGAGCATCAGTCAGAGTAAATTTCACACATGCTATTTACTTCTAGTTCTGGCATATTAACGAAGTATATTAGGGCTCTTAAAGAAAAGGAAGACCTAGTGTTTCTGGATTTGTCTTTATTCCTTGCTCATACTATGATTTGCAAAAATAATTTAACCACTTTAGGTCTTAGTTTTTGTTTGAAATATGGGAGTGTTTAGACTACCTCTGAGGTTCCTTGATACTTTAAATTCCCTATATTATGTTTGCTGAGTGTACTTTCACTAAATTTGACCATTATCCTCCCTCTCAGTGTTCCCTTAAAATTACTTTGTGTATGTAAGTCATGAGTTCACCAAGATGTCTTCATCACTTAGGAAGTATGCTGAATAATATAGTCCAAAAATACTTGGCTATATTAAAAAACATTATAAGATTTTCTTCAAAATTGAGGGATAAATATATTATTTTTATTTTTGAACTTGGAGGACATAAGAAATTTACAGAAAATAAAACATGAAATTAGAGTTTAAAACTATTCGGTGTTTAATGTCCACGTACTTGCTTTTTTCTGTGCATGTTTTTCCTGTACTTATGATTGCTATGTAGTTAAGTTTATCTAGTACGCACACTTGTGTATGAGTATCTTTTCAACTGAACTTAAGTGCTTTCTTATGTCATTTGCTATTTTATAAATAATATTTAGAGCAACATAATATTTTATTATAGATGATATATACTGACTCATTTATTTTTCAATTTTAGACTTGTTTTTCTTATTTTTTCATTAGAAAACATACCTCTAGATAAAATTTACAGAGAATTACCCTGGAATGTGAAATATCTGTAGCATTGTCCAAAATGCTTTAAACACTGGAGCCACTAATTAGCTTACTTCCAACTCTCCTAGACTCAGGATGCTCCAGCCAGCCAGAGTTTCTGGTCTCTTTTATTCCAAAGAGCTAATCTCCGTTTTCCCAAATGTTATATTAACATGTGCAGTCATCACTGTGCCACATAAGACAAAACAGTTTCCAAGACAAAATCCTTTGGTTGGTAATTGCTTTGTATGGATTGAATATTTCATACACTGAAACCTAATGCCCAGTGTGATGGTATGGGAGGTGTTTAGGTCATGAGAGTTGGGCCCTCATATTGTGTTTATTGCCCTAGACTGCTCCCTTGCCCCTCTATTTGTGAGGTTAAAATAAGAAGACGGCCATCTACAAAGAAACCAATCCTCACCAGGTGCCAAATCTGCCAGAAGCTTGATCTTGTACTTCCTGGACTCCAGAACTGTGAGAAGCAGTTTATAAAATACCCGTTTGTGGCATTTTGTTACAGCAGCCAATTTTCTGGCGTTAATTTAAATACCCCTTTTTCAGGAAAGTCTTTCTTCGTTTTCTTTGTAAATTTGCATAATACCTTGTACTTTTCACTTATATAATGTAACGAAGTCTCTCTAGTGCGTCTATAATTACATATTTCATATGTCGATTTCATGCGTGTATGCTTCATGGGAACAATGATTGTGTGTGTCTCACTCATTACTGCCTCACCAGAGTTGAGCAACTTGTTTGTTGCCTAGCAGCCTGCTCACCATGTCTCAGCGATTTTCAACCTTTTTCATTTCATGGCACCCATAAACTAATTACTAAAATTCTTCAGCACATCAAAAATATATTTTCTGCCAATTTGACAGAAGAGAGATAATTTTGATTTATTCACATAGGACAGCTATTGTTCTGTTGGCTGTTATCTTTAATTACTTTTTTGACAATCTAAGGAAAAGGAGGTCAGTGCCTCTGACTAAATAGTCAGATACTGCATGTTTTAAAAATTCTTGAGGGACACCAGTTGAAAACTGCTGCCATATGCAACTACATTTCATTTTTATATTTATAAAATATTTCCCTAAACTCTCTATTATCCGTTTTATTAGTACATTGCAGATTCTCCAACACAGTATCACTAAACAATAACAACAAAAACCAAAAACACCAACAGAAAAACACAAATAACTTAAAATACATATAAATAGCTATTGGGTTGGCCAAAAGGTCCATGTGGTTTTTTTCATCTTCTCCAATAGCTTTATTGATTTGGGTATTTTGAGTATATCAGCTATCTCCCACATGGTATAACATTGATTGTTCTCAATTAATGTCTTTATTTGATTGCTATAAACTTCAGCTGGTCTACCCGACCTTGGAACTTCACAAACTACTTTTCACACATTCAATCAGTCACAGCACCTTCTATTCCATACACTGCACGAATCTTTTTTGTATGTGTTTCAGTGGTGTTTTTACCTTTCTTGAAATAATAAAGCATAATATGCTGAAAATGTTGCACATTTTCGTCCATCTTCAATGTTAAAATGGCTGCAAATTTTAATAAAGTTTTTCTTTTTTTCTTTTTTTTTTTTTTGCAGCTTCATGGTTGGTTTTGGCCAAACTTTTTATTTAGTATTCTGTAGTTGCTTAACACACACTTAAATGGTCTTATTGGGGGAGGGGGAAAGGGAAGGTTCTTGTAGATTCCCAAGGAAATGTCAGAAAGGCAAAATATGGCCAGCACTATTCATTTGTTTTGGGTTTACTGGGTGAATAGCACTTTCTTTACATAAGCATCTGATCTCAGGTTTTTTATACTGAGAACATTTGAGATTTGTTTGATGATAGTATGATATCCTAAGAGTAGCAAACCCCAACCACCCTCTAATAACTAGCTTGTTTGTATAGGTAGAGGGATTCATCTTTCCATTTTAAGATGGCTAGATGTTTGTAGAAAATCTTAGAATTGCTTGGCTCATTTACTGGGAAAAAAATTAGAAAGTGGCCTTTAGGGACACTTTTACTTGGAAAATTACAACACTAGTACACAAGTCAAGCCTTAACACATTTAACATTTGCTTGTTAAGAAAGCAATGCCTTAAGATTAAACATGTTTTACTTTTCTCCTCACAAGAACATAAAAATTATGGAAGGGGAACTTAACAGGAAATTTTAAAAAGGTAACACAATTTTTTCTTTTAGTAGTCCTTGGGTAGTTATGACAGAATAGGTTCCACTTTTTGTTTGTTTCTTTGAACAGGGATTTTGGTCCAAAGTTTTGTTTTTAATATCTGCTTTTGCCTCCCCCTCTATCAGATCGGCTTCCTCCACGGCCACCGCCCCTTGGTGCTCCGCGGCTTGAACTGCTGTAGGAATCGCGTGGAGGAGGGTACCCCCTTTCCATAGAAGGGGGGAGCCCTCTTTCTTGTCTGCCAACCCGATCACGACCACTTGAGTAGAGATCACTTCGGCTGCTTGAGTAACTGTCTCGACTTCCACCATATCCGTCACGTGAGCTGCTGTAATCATCATAGCGACTGCTTCCACCATAAGATGGCGGGGGCCCTCGTGTAGGTGGAGCACTACGTGAATTACCATAACTGTCATATGAATCCCTGTAGGAACCACCACTTGGATGATCTGAATAGTCACGATCACGACCATAGCCATCTCTATCACTATACCCTCTTGATGGATAGTCATCACGTGAACTGGAATGACCATAATCACGATAAGTATAATCTCTTGGTGGTGGTGCATAATCTCTTGTATCACGAGAACTTGGGTAATCTCTGCTCGAATAGCTGTCTTTAGTAGAATATCCATCATCCCTTGGGGACAAATAAACATCTCTACGAGAAGGCAGGGGTTCCCTTCGAGGTGGGCCTCCATAACTATCTCTTCCACGTGATACAGGAGCTCTTCCTCCCATTCCACTGCTGCTGCGAACTGGTCCTGAAGGAGCAGATCTTTTAGGAGGAGAACCCCCCACTTCTTGGTGGTGGCCCTCTTTTTACTGGAAGTGGTCCCCTGGAAGAACTCATGTTAAAATTCATGGAATAGCCACCATCATCCATGTGCCCTCCAAGTGAAGGAGGTCCCCTGGTTCCTCCACTTCCTCCTCTTCCGCCTCTAAGGCCTCTTGGAGGGCCTCTGCTTCTTGGAGGTGGAGGCGGTCCATGTCTACCACTTTCAAATGATGGTTTAGTGGCTTGTTCTACCTTGATGGCTTTTCCATCTAAGGACTTTCCATTCATGTCTCTGGCTGCATCCTTCGCATCTGCTGGGCTTTCAAAGGTGACAAAAGCAAATCCTCTCGATTTGTTGGTCTCACGATCTTTCATCAAGAGTACTTCCACTATCCGCCCATATTTGCCAAATACTGCTTCAAGGGCTTTCTCGTTTGTTTCTGTATTGAGGCCACCAATGAAGAGCTTTCCTGGGCGATCAGCTTCAACCATTTTTCCCCTCTGATGATAGTCGGAGGGGTGACGACGGTTTCAAGCTCCTACGAGCTCACCAACAAGGGCTTTCTATACGCTCAGCACAAGGGAGGGCCACCTGCTCCGGAGACAAAAGAGAGAACCAGCTGGAACTACTGCGCAACGATGATAAAGTTTTTCTTAATGCACATTGATATGCCAGCTGTGACAGTACAAGCTAACAAAATTGTTTTGAATGAAGTTAAAGACAACTAAGCACTACTAGAGCCATCTTACCAAAAACAAAAAAACGAAAAACAAAAAAAACTTTTTGGCCAACACAATACCATTAAAGCTATAATATCCCCAGAAGTTCTATGAAAGATGTATAGTATTTGGTGGAGGTTTATGGTAGGGAAAGAGATACTGTGGGAAAAAAAATTAAACGAAATGAGAAAATGTTCAACAAGAGGAAACTAAAAATTAAAAAGGACAATGAAGATGAGAAATGAAGTTTGGAGCAGTGAGATCCTTCTCAGTGAAGAGTTGATAGTGTAGTTTGCAAGGGTATGTAGAATGGAATGTTGAAAGATAAGGGCAGATAAGAGCGTAAAGAATGTTGTATATTGTTCATTTACTTACCCAGTATACACTTCTTGAGCATCTCTCATGTCAGATACTATGAGAAAATTTAGGGTTCTTATAAAATGTAAGGCAATTAAATTGTCATCGAGTATGTTTTATAAATGAACACAGCTTGTTTTCTCCTCAAGGGCTGAGGAAAGTTTATACATACCTTGTAGTAATACCTCAACCCCCCTGGCCCTTACCCACCAATACCTGTAACACTGAATAAAGGGAAACCTGAACTCCCAAAGCACTTTCTCAATAACAGTAAGAAAAACAACTACAAGCTGTGAATAAATGAAGGAGATAGATTAGCAGTGCTGAGAAAGTTTTAGAACATATATTTTGAGATTCAAATAAGGCAACCAGAAAAACCATTCATCCAGTTACTCCTCATGCACAGCAGAGGGAAAGTGAAGAGACATTCAACAGTGAAAACGGTATCATAAAAATCATGTCTGTGAAATGATATAAGTATTTCATAAAGGACAAAGATATTCGCTTGCTAACTCAATTTCTCATGATTTTTATCCCACATTAAAATGGACTTTAAAAAGCCCTGGTAGCAAAGGCCTTAAGGTGGCCTCAACACATGTCTTTAATTCAACTCTGATTGTAGCTGCACCTGCAGGAAATGGCACTATTGAGGGTTAGATTTACCTTAAACTTGACAGGTATTCCCCTGAGTAAAACACCTGAGTGCGTCATTCCACATTCTGCCGCAGGGCTTCTCCAAGCTCAAAGAAGTTTGCCTGCCCTGTCCTTTCTCAGTTTCCAGGTTGCAGCACATTCTTTAACCCAGAACTCATTGATTAGAAGGGAGACTAAGATCCTTTGAGGGAAGATTATAAAATCACTGTAAGTATGTGTTCCATTCAGGCTTCTGGAAGGCTATAGACTTGGAGCCCACCCATATGCATTTCACTCCCTATGTTTTGGCCTCAGGCAGCTCCTTGCTGGGTCTCTGTGGCCAGGCATATCCCTCACACTGGGCGAGGTGGAGATGCGGGGCGGGTGCCATGAGCACTGGGGTTTGCCATAGATGGTCTGAGTGAGACTCCTTAATGAGCCTGGGAGGAGGGATATGCTTCAACCAAAATACCCAGGTGTTTCTCATCCAGGAACATCTGAGCTTGTTCCTTAAATTTCCCAGTACCCCTTTCCACCTTGTGATTGGGCTTGCAGAAAGAAAAAAAGAAAATTTTGAGGCCCTGGCTGAAGACTGGTCAGTTCTCTTTCTTCAGCAACTGGTAAGCCCACACCCAGCTGCTTTCCTTATAGAGCACTCAAACCCATGGTCACTTTGCCCCCATCCTATTTGTCCCAGAGCTAAGTGAAAGTTAGGGACCACCCAGGAGCTGGCAGAGCCTAGCTAACGCTACCCTATTTGCCATCCCAAGCTGCACCTTTCCTGTTCCAGCTCACTGTTACTCTGTCTCATAGTAACAGTGTGGCCCTGCCTGCTGGCCTTTTACAGTGGTATGTGATATAATATAGAGTCCTGATATAATATAGAGTCAGTGCTAGTGCGCTGAGGCCCATCATCCAATGAGTGTTTAAGTCTTATAAAACAATTGTCTCTGTGAGCAGGATGCAGTAGCCATGATGATGAACCTTGAACAACTTCTTGGGAGGGAGTGTCTCTTACTGATTGGTTACAGGCCATGACAAGCTTGTAATTTAGAATTGCTCGCTATCTTTTGGGGATTGCCACACCTCTCCTTACCCAAAGTTCTTCAGTGCTGGAATTTTTTAAAGGAACAGTGCTAATTGGCTAAACACAGGCACAGGTCGGGGCTCCTTTAGAACAATATGAGTGATTTACCATGCAGGCCACACTTTCTAGGGTTAGGGCTTTGGCTTTCAGGTGTATTTCTGGTTACAGCATGTGTTGGGTAGAGGCCTGTTCCAGGAGCTGTCACTTCTTTGGTGTCAGTGTTGCTTCATTATTATTTGGGACAGAACCCTAGTTTTTTCACTTGTTTCTGACAAACCCTGAGGAGGAATGTGTCAGCTGGCTCTTCATCCTAGAGAAACGGCCCCTTGGTTTCATTGTCACGTTGCTCAGGTGGCGTTGCTTTCTAACCATATTGCATTACAGCAGTGAGTTATTAGATAGAGGAAGGTGTATGAATCAGATACTAGGGAGGGTTATTAAGTCCTAGTGAGCCAAATCCAGAATGCAGGTGAGAATGGAGAGCCACATTTGCTATGTAAAAGAGCAGGTAGTTCTGATAACCACACTTTCAGCTCTATTTTATGTACTACAAAAATATATTTTAATTGTGAAATCCACCTCACAATGTCATTCTTTTAAGACCTATTTAAAAACAATTCTGTAGAAGAACTGTTTTGAGCTTCTCCAGAGTAATCATGTCATAATCATATCTGAGAGTAGATAAAACAACAGTGGAATTCCTTTACTGAGAAAATGACAATATAGAAATGTGGCATTTGATGAATTGCCTTAAAATATTTCATAAAATGGAAAATATAGAAAAAATAGATGGAACTCCTATCTCATAAAGCACTTAAAAACTAACTCCCAGACTCTAGTTTCCAATGTACTTCGGGAATAGGTTCACATTGAAGTTGTCAATATCATTTTGCACGTATGTTGCTTGACTAATGCATTCAAAAATTTGTTTGGAGTTGCTTCGCACCCTGTTTCTCTGGGAATTTCTTATTCAGATCACTGTGGGGTGGAAATTTAACCTGCCAAAATGTTACTGCCAGCTTGTGAATTTGCACTTTTCAATTAACTTCTTTGCCTTCAGAATTTCTTTTTCTTTCTTTATATTTTTTTAGTGAATTAGCCCACTGTAAAAACAAAAGTAACTTTAAGCTAAACTAAAATATCACTATATAATTGTGTAAAAATAATTTTGTGATTACATTCCATCACCTTTTAGTAGTCCTTGAATTTGGCCAGGATACTTTCCCTGTTATCTACCAACCATTCCATTCCCTGTTACCCCAGTGAGATTAGTCCTGCCATTTTCAGAGTAATTTACACAACTGTTAAAAGCCCATTTAAGCAGAAATAGATAGTATTTTGAAAATAGGCTGCTCATTTTCTTATGTGTTCTAGTTTAAAGACATCTGTTGATGTTTTTTGTTTTTTATTGTTTATTATTTATTTTTTGTTGCTTGCTTTTTCAGTATGTTTTCTGCTGACTGACCTCACTAGGGAAATTTAAAATATAGCATATTTCTTCTGATTTCTTGTAATTTGCCAAGTCTCAGAGCAACTATAACCTTTGCTTAATTTTGGAATACTATGCAAAAATTTAGGACATAATTACCATCATAATGTCAGCAAGAAGTAATAAAACTTACTAGAAGTTTGGTGTGTTCTGCTCATTCTTAAAGTGTTTCTAGTAAAATATTACAAGATGCTACTTTCATAAAATTATCTACCCCAAATTAAATTATTTTGATATTATTTGCTTTAAAGGACATAAATAATCATCATGTAAAGAATAAAACTGGATATTTATGCAGGATCTATGTATCCTAATGCTGTGAATATTTGAATGTATCTAATTCACCTTCTACTGATAGGTATTGAATACTTATAGTTATTATATTTTGTTTCATTTAATATTGTGGCTTCTCCATGTAAAATAAAAGATTTTCAAAGCAGATTGAGATCTTAAGAAATTTTTCTTTAATATTTTGAGTGATTTTAGTGTGTTTGGAAATAAGCCATTCCTGCCTTTGTGCCAGTCTATTGTCAACTCTTAACAGAATATTATGTTCAGATAAGAAACACTTTAAATAATTATTTAATAAAATGTTAGTGAATGGGTGAGGCCTAGACTTTTGGGTTTTTTTAAGGAGTTAGTTGGTCAGTTTATGATCACAGACTTAGCCTAATTTCAATAAAATTTGAGATCATGTCTAAGAAACATTCAAGTGAAAGATATGTGTGTTATTTTTAAAAGTTACTTAAAAGTCTTTTATAAGATGTCTTTTTTGAAATGTCAGTAAACTCATTTAAAAATGTATTTAAATTATTGTTCCTCAAAACACAGATCAAAAGTGTTTCAACTCTATTAAAAAGTAATCATAACACGAGAAACCATATATTTCACTTCAAAGGTTTCAAATACCATAAATAATACACAGAGCAAATGTAGCACTGCAACTAGTTTTGACTGAAACTCAGAACTTCTATACAGTTGTACAGCTTAATATTTCAAATGATGTTAAGTCAAAATCTGTTAAGATTCTTTCTTGAAAAAGAAAAAGCAGCAATCTGCTAATTGTAGTACAAAGAACTGTAAAAAACTTTTTACATATGAATTACATAACTTTTGCAATATAAGAATACTGTGACATATAGCATTTAATAAAACTTGTGAAATGCCATTAAAAGGTTAAAATGCAGTAAATAATTTATAAAGGAAAATTTGCTTATAACATAGAAACAAATATTGTTTTATCCTTTATACATGCCTGATTCAATATAGGTTTACATTTACTTATGTTTATTCTTATAGTCAGTACCCCCACTATTGCATTATTTTTTCAGTAGGGGACTATTTGTAAACAAGTCAAGGTATATTGTATTTTGCCATGAGTTAATTTTTATCAGGATTTTTATATATAATATTTTAAGACTTATGCCAAAACATAATTCTGAGTCTGTATTTATTAATCCCTTACATGGATTCTATTCTATTTTCAGGGGACCCTCACTCTGTACCTCTTTACAGTTATAGTGTTATTGCATCTTACATAAACATATCAAACATTATAGGTAGCACCTGTTAAACAAAAACTTGTGCAAATGAGTTGGAAAACATTGTAGTAAATGAATTACAAGCTTATTTGAAGGTGACACTAAATTCAATATAAGTTTTGACTTCGTGTTTTCATGAAATCAAAGCACTATTTTTATAAAGCATACCTTGGACCACATGTACTTTAGGAATCTAGAGGGTGGCTGAGTTGATTAGGGGTAGGATTTCAAAGGGATTGCAGGATCTGGGGAGCAATAAAAAAATAATAATTACAACGTTTTATTGAGTAGGTAACATGTTGCGCTGCCTTTACATCTGGTAAAATTGGGAGGATCTTGAATGGCGGCATGACCACAAGTTCCCCTCCCTATTCTGCTCCCGTGGCTGAGGTGGCTGAGTCAAACAGCACTCCTTCGCACATGGGCCAAGTGCAGTTCCTGCTTATTTCTCAGGAGAAGGTTTCAGTTTCATGCTAGCTTGCAGAATTATTCAAACAAGCCAATCACATTGTTTCATGGAAATCAAAGAGCACCTTCAGCTCTTGATACTGCAAAGCTATCCTCACACAGCCCCTGGTTGTTGACTCCATTGTTGAATGTAGCGCCGTGTGGCTTTCCAACGTGTGCCGTGTCCTCTGCCCCTCAGATGTGAGAACATGTGGCTTATACGCTTCTGTCGACCTCATCTGTCCCATGTTGGATATTGTTTGTTCAAACATCTATATAACCCTAGGGGTCAAGAGGAAGTGATTAAAACATACCAGAAAAAGCATGTAAGTTTCCATTACTGAAAAGATATGAACAAGGGAATGGGATAAAAAGGAATTCTAGACTCAGGGTGAATGAGCCCCAACAGAGTATAGAGATGATTTTTGTTGGAAAGGGGAATACACTATAAGAAAATATAGAAGGGAGAGAATATGATGCATTGTAGAAACTAAAAGATGTTTAATATTAATTGCAAGATATGCCAATATGGAAAATTGATCTGAAGAAGTCTAGAAATGTTCTAGATTGTGAAATATTATAGCTTTTAAGATGTATTAAGAAATTTATATACCAAAGACCACCAAAGGAATGTGATACTGTCATATGACATTTTTAATAATAATCATGTTCACTGACATTTGGAGAATTGAAAGAAGGCATATAATATTCATGTAACCCTCAATGGCGAATTTTATTTTGACCAAGTGGTCTAGATATTATTGTTATACATTGGCTAGCATTTTCTCCTTATAACTAATATATTCTGTGCAGAGACACTGTAAGATGACACAGATATCATGAAGCTCATTTTACATACTGGACTTAGCAACTACTGATAATTCTTGCCTGTACCAGTATATATCATGATATTTATAAAAATATAGCTTTCCAGTTGAAGCATTTTTCTACATTAATCATCAATCAACATTCTGTAAGCCCATACACTTTCTTATTTATCTGCTTATCTATTTACCTGTTTATGTGTCTATCATTAATTTGGAGTCAGGAATTTTATTTTGAATGATTCCTAGTTTATTACTGTCTAAAATAATTGTGATGTTCAAATGTTTCCTAGATTTGGCTACTGGAAGTCTCCTACAGCTGTTTCCAGTGTCCTTTAGATACCTGCCAAATTGGTTTTTTGTTTTGTTTTGTTTTTTAGTAACTCTCTCAATTTCTGGAATGAAGTGATGCAATAAAAAAATGCTAAAATCAGAGAAATGTCATTCTTCTCTGTGTCCCATCCACTCTGTTTCTTTGTCCTTGATTAGTAGTAAATAATTTCACTGTATCCTGGTTTATCATTCCTGTGTTTCTTACTGTAAAGATAAGATGGTAGCTTTGTATTTTACTTTCCTTCTTTCTTAACAAAAGGTTGAATAATAATTCAACTAATTGCATTGTGCTGTTTAAACAGTGTATCATAAAAAATAGCTTCTATTTCAAAAAAACATTTAATCAAATTTCTAAAAAAATTATTAAGGTTTTACAATACATATTTTACATTAACAGTATGATATCCTATACCAACATTATTTAATATTCATCACACACCTATTTAATATATTTTGTGTTTTTCTGATATATTTTCATTCTCAGATAAGAAACATTCAGGATTATATGTGGTAAATTAAAGATGTACCAAGCATTTCATTCTCAGAATAGAATTGTATGTTATTTTGGTTAAAGATGCTAGTCAATAAGATGCTAGTCACATTAATAGCCACTACAAGAAATATCATCTGCCATATATTTAATCACAGTTCATTCAAAATTTATTGAATATATATAGTCTATATTACCCAATTTGCAGGTAACAAAAATGATCATTTTATTTTATTTTCAAGCTCTAAAAATAAAATTATATATAAGAAATATATCTATAATTAAATAGAAATATTTGGTTTAATCTAGTCATACATAATAAATTCTCTATATTCTTTACTTTATTTGAACTATTGGAATTTGCCTGAAGTATATTATATCCGATCTTATTCTGTAGGGTCTTTTATATTTATTTTTATGAACTCTTTTTTTTTTTGTCTACCTGAGGTTCATAACCTAAAAAACTTTAAAAATCATTGCAACAATTGTAGATTCACATATAGTTGCAAGAAATAATAGAAAGGGGTCTGTTGTACACATTTCCCAGTTTCCCCACTGGTAACATTTTGCAAAACTATAGTTATAATATTATAAGAAGGATATGGAGATTGATGTAATCAACTGGTTTTATTCACTATTTTACAGTTCTGTTTCTTCTCCTGTGTTTTTTGCACATTTGTGTATATGTGTGTTTGTGTGTATTAAGTTACATACATATTTGTCACCTTAGTTGGTTTCTGTATCCACCATAGTAGTCAAGATACTGCAGTTTCAGCACCACAAGGATTCCTCCCGTTATGCTTGCATAACCACACCCGTATTGCATCACTGCACCTTTTGCACCCTCTGTCCTCTGTCCCTAATCAATGGTAATTATTAATATGTTTGCCAGTTTTATAATTCTGTCAGTTCAAGAATGTTACATAAATGTTCCATTTAGATATTGGCTTTTTCAGTCAACATAATTCCCTGAAGATTATCAACATTTTTGTGCATATCAATGGTTGTTCCTTTCTATTGCTAAGCAATCTTCTATGATAGGATGTACTAGTTTGTTTAAGCATTCACCTGTTGAAAAACATCCCTCCCCCCTAATATTAGACTATTGCAAATGAAACTACTATAAACGTTCATGTACAGGTTTTTTTGTTAAACATATGTTTTCATTTCTTTCGAGTGAATTTTGAGGAGTTCTATTGCTGGGTTACATGGTAATTGCACTTTTAGTTCTATAAAAATCTAACAAACTGTTTTCTAGAGAGGCAATGCCATTTTACAACTCCACTAGCAATGTATCAATAATCCAGTTTCTTTTTATCCTCACAAGCAATTAGTGTTGCCACATTTTGTTGTTGTTGTTGTTATTTACTTTAGCCATCCTTATAGAGGTGTATTGGTACCTCATTTTGGTTTTTGTTTCCATGTCCTGATGGCCAATAAATCTGACAGGTTTTCATTTGCTTATTTGCCATTTGTATTATATATTGTCTTAAATGACTGTTCTATCATTTGAACATTTTTTAATTGGATTTTTTTTATTGTTGAGATTTGAGATTTTCTAAGCATATATTCTAAAAGTAGTCCTTCATTACATAAGTGGCTTGCAAATATGTTCTCTAATTCTGTAACTTGTCTTTTCATTCTTTTTGCATGGGCTTTTATAGAACAAAAGTTTTTATTTTTGATGATGTTCAATTTATAAATTTCTTTTTATGGATCATACATGTAGTATCAAGTGTAAGAACACTTTTCCTAGCTCAAGATGCTGAAGGTGTTACTGATATTTTTTAAATATTCAAGTAGTTGTACATAGAAATCTATAACCCACCTGGAATTATTTTTTTGTGTAAGATATGAAATTTAGGTCAAGTTCAATTTTTCACCCCTATGGATATCCAGTTGCTCCAGCATTATTTATTGAAAAGACTATCCTTTCTCTGTTGAACTTCATCTGCAACTTTGTAAAAAAAAGATCAGTTGAGTATATTTGTATGGATCTATTTATAGTTACTGTGTTCCATCAATCTATATATGTCTCTCCCTCTGCCAGTAGAGCACTACCTTGATTAGTGTAATGGTAAACAATCCTTATTGTCATATAGAGTGATTTTTTCCACTTTGTTCTCCTTTGTCAAAATATTTTAGGCTATTCTAGGACTTACCCCTTTCTATATAGATTTTTAGTTAAGTCTGTCACTAACTACAAAAATCCTTGCTGGGTTGTTATAAAAATTGCATTAATATATAGATCAATTGGGAGAAAATAAACATTTTATTATTTTGAATCTTTCAATCCATTAACACAATATATCTGTCCATTTATTTAGTTCTTTTTTCTCATCCATATTTTGAAATATTCAAACTGGTACATGTTTTGTTAAAGGGCTAAAACTTTAGTATTTTTGAACTAAGTGTAAATTGTATCATGTTTTCATTTTCAGTTTTGGCATACTCAGTGTGTTATATAGTATTACAATATAAAATTATATGTAAATATATATGTATTAGTATATAGTAATGTGATTGATTTTTTTTTGTTTTTGTTGTTGTTGTATTGAGCCCTGGCAATTTCTGAAGTCACTTATTCTCTGAGTTTCTTTTTTGTATATTTCTTGTGATTATCTATTTATATAAACATGTCATTTGCCTTTCACCCTTTGCCTTTTCAAAGTAGTTAGAATGAGCAGCTCCTTTTTGGGGGGAGGAGATAATATATTTTATTTTATTTTTTAAATTTAATCTTTACTGTATTTGTTCCATTACCATTTAGTCCCCTGTACTCCCCTCCCCCCAGCAATCACTACATTGTTGTCTATGTTCATGAGTTCTTTTTCTTTTTTTGCTCAATCCCTCCCCACAACTATCTGTCATCTGCTCAACTCTTAAGTTGAAAAAGAGTGGTGGTGAGGTTCAGTGTCCCTGTCTTGTTCTTGTTCTCAATCTTAGAGGGAAAATACTGTCTTTCACCATTAAGTATGAATTTACCTGATGGTGTTTAGAGATGCTCTTTATCAGGTAAAGGCAATTCCCCTATATTCCTAATTTTCTGAAAGTTGGTTTATGAATGGGTAGTGACATTTGTCAAATAATTTTTTTTTAAATCCTCACTCAGGGACATTTTTATTTCATTGCCTTTAAAAGAGAGGGACAGAGGAAGGGAGAGAGAAACATCGATGCAAGAAAGAAGCATCGATTAGTTGCTTCCTGTATGTGCCTGGATCAGGGATCGAACTCACAACCTAGGTATGTGCCCTCACCTGGAACAGAACTCACAACCCTTAGATTATAGGTTTATGCTCCAACCAACTGAGCTACCTGACCAGGGCCATATATTACACTGGGGAACACAATTTTCATTGAGTTAGATCTGGCACCTTTTTTTTTTTTACTAATTTTTGGCATCTGAATCCAAAAATGATCCAGTTTTTCTCTATCATATCAACTTTTTGAGGTACAGGATACTCTTCCTTTGCCCCTAAAATCATACAAAATGTACATACAAAGGAAAATAAAGAAAAAGTTACCTGAATATACTGTTTATTTAGTTATTTTATTCATATAAAGGCTATATATTATTACTGTAAGTCAAACTGTGTACAAGTAGTAAAGTTCTGCTACCAAACATACATATTAAGGTATTTTATCTTTCCAGACGACAGGCTAGAAAATGTCAAAATGAGATACTTGAAACAGTCTCCTTCAGTTGGCAAAGCTTTAACAAGTTGCTTCATGAAACCCAGTTTTATGTGCAGAGGTGGGAATATAATGTTCTTTCTGTCAACAAGTGGCTCATGTAGAATGTTTGGATCACCAAGTTTGAGGTCAGATCTTGGAGGCCAATTCGACTCCGCCCAGTGCTTCTCATGAGCTCTGCTGTCCTGCATACACAGAAAACAGGGATACTTGGTGTATCCACATTGCTGACCAAGAAGGAAGCAGACCATTTGAAAGTCAACACAGATGATCCAATTGTGCTTGTGATATTGCAACAGATTAATTACTCTCTTTATGTCTTCATATTCTTCACATAAACAAACTGAATGGCCAATTGGGACTGCACCAAATAAATTGCCATTGTGGAGGAGGACACACTTCAAGCCCTGCTTTGAGCTATCGATGAACAGTTGCCATTCAGTTGCGTTATAGATTGGAATTCCCAATTCCTCCATTAAACCATGTATGTTATGGCAATGCACAAAGCCACCATCACTTCGAAAGTACTGCAGAAATGCACTTGGTTTGATTGAAAGTAGGATATCTTCACTCCCTTTTCAAGCAAGTTTTTCTCATGCAGTCTTGATGCCAGGAGTTCTGAAGCCTTTTTGGATAGTCCCAAATGTCATGCCAAATCATTCAACTCATGCTGATCAAAGTTCTTATGAACAGAGTCATCTTCAATTTCAAAATCTTCATCGTTGTTTTCACTTAGTTCTTCACCATACTCCTGTTTTTTAAAAGAGGGTCATTCAATGAAAACTGGTACTGGAATTTGAGCTGAACGAAGCACTGGGCATATAGCTCATGTAGACTAGGATACTCTATTTCACAGTTATTTTTCTTGTTCTATCCTGACGTTTTCACTATACAAAAGTATCATTCACTTGAATGATCTCTGAGCTCTCACCAAACCATAGATACACAAAATGGCAATTTATCACATGTTCCCTTTGTCCACATCTGTAAACTCTCAACACACTGCTTGCACACCTTGTGAGGGGCCCAAGACTTTTCTTGATACCAAGTTTTATTTTAAAATGTGCAAAATAGGCTTGCCTGACAAATGCGCTGATGTTTGTCCTTTGACTGGGAAAGATGAAACTGCCACAGATATAACAAAATGAATCAGGGTTGTTTAGGCACTTACGATGAGAAATTGTAGAGGCAGACATGATCTGAAGGAAAGGAAATAAGTATCTATGTAAATAGAAAATAAATTCTGCTAACTTCTTGTATACAGACAAGAACTCAGACTACACTTTGGAATAGGATTCACTATATAGAGTGGCACACAACCTCTCACCACACTGTCTTATGTGTAACAGAATAGCCTAGACAAGTATGAACCTGCCGCTGGTCTCCAAGGTCATCCCTCATCCCTCCCCACTCGAGGGAAGTTAGCTCTCAGCCAATAGGAGAGTACTAGTGCTTCCCTTGATCCCGGCTAAATCCAGCCTAGAGTGGTTGCATTAAGATAAGCTCTACAGAAAAAACAATGTGATAAAATAAAACTAATGCAGTTTTCAAATCAGTATACCTATTTAAGTCTAAAACAGCTGAAAAATCAAATTCAACAGGAATTATGTTAAAAAAAATTGTTCCCTTGTGTTATCTCTCTTATCTTGGTTAAGTTTTGTTAGTATATAGTCTTAGAGAAATTGGTTCATTTCTTCAAAATTTCAAATTTATGAGTGCAAAGCCACTCATACTATCCCCTTATCTTTCTTTTAATAGCTACAGACTCTATAGTGTTATGTCTGTTTCATTTCTTCTATTGGTGATCTGTGCCTTTCCCTTTGTATATTTGTTATTCTTGTTGGAATACTCAGCCTTATGTTTACTTAATTTTTTTCTACTGCTTTTTTATGTTAAATTTCCTTCAATTCTGTTCTTTATTGTTTCCTTTCTTTTGCTTATTTTCAGTATATTATGTTCTTCCTCTTTTAGAGTAAAATTTTTAATCGTTAATTTGAGAACTTTTCTCAATCCTGTTGTAAGCCTTTAGTGGTATAAGTTTTGGTCAGTACTGCTTTAGATGAATCTCACATGTGTTCATATTTGTTTCCATTTTTTAAATTTTTAACTTAAGATAACACACAGATTTTTTAAAAATATATTTTTTAATTTCTGTGTTTAAAATTTTTCTGTTGCCATTTACATAATTTCTGGTTTGTTTCTATTATGGTCAGAAAACAAACTCTGTATGATTTAAACTCTTTTAAGTTTGTTTTATGGCTCAGGATATGGTCTACCTTGTTGAGTGCTCCATGATGGATTAGCTTCCTAGGGTTGCCGTGACAAAGTCCCATGAACTGGATGGATTGAAACAGCAGAAATGTACTATTATCTCACATTTCTGGAGGCTAGAATTTCAAAATGATTTTGGCAGGGCCATGTTTCATCTGATGCCTGTAGAAGTATTCTTCCCTGCCTCTTCCCCCCACACACACACCCCTTTTTTTTTTTTTTTTTTTGGCTGTAGATGCATTACTGTAATCCTGCATCTTCACATAGTGTTCCCTCTGTTCTCCGGTCTATATTTTGTCTCCAATAATAAGGACATCAGTCATATGTCCTCATAGGGGCCCACCCTACTCCAGTATGACTTCATCTTAAATAATTGAATCTGCAATTACCTTATTACCCAATAAGATCACATTCTGAGGTATAAGGAGTTAATATTTCAACATATCTTTTTTAGAGATACACAATTTAATTTATGATACATTGACAATTGAAAAAATATATGTATTATGATGTTATTGATTGAGGTGTTTTAATATGTCAATTACATCCTGTTGATTATGCTATTCAACTCTTCTATGTGCTTGCTGATTTCTTTTGTCTAGTAGTTCTATCAATTTCTGACAATGGGTCATTGAATTCCTCAGTGGTAATTGTGGATTTGTCTATTTCTCCTTTCAGTTATGTCTTTTGCTTCATATGTTTTTGGGGATCAGTTTCTTGATACATGTACATTTATTAGTGTTTTGACTTTCTTTTATCATTATGTAATATCCTTCTTTGTAGTAATTTCCTATGTTCTGATGTCTATTTTATTAGATATTAATGTAGTCACTTGCTATTTATGACTGATTTGCATGCTATATCTTTTTACATCCTTTGGTGTTAAGATACCTATTCCATTCAATTCAAAGTAAGATTATTGTAAACAGCATATGGTTGGGTGGTATTTTTTTTTTAATCCACTCTGTCTCATGGTTGGTGTATTTAAACCATTTACTTTTAAAATAACTATTGATGTGTTACATTTAAGTCTGCTGTTTTAAAATTTGTTTTGTATTAGTTTCCTCTGGCTCTCATAACTCTGTTTCTCTTCTTTTCATGAGGGTTACTTGAACATTTTTCTTTAGGATTTGGTCTTCATGTATTTATTGTGATATTTAGTATATAGTATTTCTTTATAGTTTTCTTAGTAGTTGTTTTGGGTACTACAAATACATATATATTTTACCACTTTGATGATGTGTGGAAACATCAGTTAATTAGATTTTTTTATATTTCTCTCTTTTAAATAATATTGTCTTGAGTATCAGATGAGGCTATAATTTTGTTTCAATTATCTAATATAATTTACAAACTCATGAGAAAAAGAATGGCATATTCTATGCACTCACATTTTAGCTGTTTATATCATTCCTTCTTTCTTCCTGATGTTTCAAGATTCTTTAAAAAAATTTTTTTCTCCCACTTTGGTTCAAGACATCTAATTATATTGATCCACTTTGATATTCATTATTATTTTAGTAAGATAAATCTCATAGTACCTTTCTTAAAATATTATCTTAAAGAGTTCAGAAATAAAGAACCTAAATTGTGCTTTTCAAATATATATTATTCTAAATTCATAAATACATTTTATATATAAATATTTTTCAAGGAAACTGTTTCATATTATTCTAGTTCGCAGCAGAGGTATGATATGCTTTTGTATATTTGGGAATGTATGCATTCTTCTATTCACATATCAATGTGAAACTAATCAGATTGTGCAGATAGTTCATCATTTATCAGATAAGTAAAAGACAAATAGCTTCTTGAATAAAACCAAACAGAACAAGAAAGAGTAGAAAAAGAAGCCATAAAGTGAAAGACCTAAAAAATCAAGTACACTTGTGTGTTGAAAGATAAAAGAATGGCACTGAAATCAGGAAATCAATACTGTAATTTTAAAGTATATTGATTTAGCTTAGGAACCTATGGCAACAATCCAAAGAATGAGGGTAAAAAACCCTCATTGGGTTTTTTCTCTCTGGACTGAAATTGTGTGTGTATGCATGTGTATGTACTGAAATAACTAGAATCAAATATTTACCCCCAAAACTTACTTTTGATTTAAAATATTTTACCAATTATCCTCTTATAATTAGTTGATCAAATTGAAACATTTTAAAACTACAGAAATATAATTTTCAACCATTGAACTAATCATTTAGTAAGAACAAATTTTAAAGTTTTGAAAAGTTTTCATTTTAATATTATGTAAGCACACCTAATTTTTCTATAGTCTTAATTTCTTTTTAAACTAAATTAGAACAGCTATATTTTCAAATTTTTATATGTGTGAAAATAAAGCCAAAAGGTTAGTTCCTGTAACAAAACATACAGTTTTAGATGCAATGTCACTTTAAAAGCAAATGCACATTAGTAAATGAGTGGATAGAAAAGCTATGAGACATTTACACAACAGAATACTACTTGGCCATAAAAATGAAAGAAATCTTACCATTTGTGACAGCATGGATGGACCTGGAGAGTATTATGTAAAATAAGTGAGTCATAAAAAGATGAGTGAGTCATATTATTTCACTTATATGTGAAATGTAATGAATACAATTAACAAACAAAATAGAAACAGACTCACAGATACAGAGAACAGACTGACACCTGTCTAAAGGGATGGGGTTTGGGAGGAAAAAAAAAACACCTGATAGACAAAGATAACTGATGGTGGTTATCAGAGGAAAAGTGGAGTGGGGGGAAGTAGAAGAGAGTAAAGGGGGGATAAATGGTGATGAAAGGAGATAAACACATAATACAATATATAGATGATGTATTATGAAGTTTTACACCTAAAACCACAATACGTTTCATAAGAAATTTAAAAAAAAACAGGTTTCAATATACAAGTCCCTTTATAACCACATACCTGTTTATTCACTACAGTAGTTGAAACAGTTACCAACATTACTTATAATGGAAATAAAGGCATATTTTACCTTAGAAGGTTTTGTTAAATTTTATAATTTTTATATACATATACGATATAAATATATAACAAACATAATATACAGTAGTCCCTCTCTATATTGTGGTTCACTTATTGCAGCCTCACTGTATTGCGGGATTTTAAAAATTATATTTAATTATTTATCATGGATTTTTAGCTATATTGCAGGATTTTGCGGTACTGTATATGTATGTTAAAGTTACGTAGGTTTAAGAGTGTAGAATATGTTTAAGAACATAAGTAGTGTTTATAAAAGTGTGGAAAAGGTTAATAAGGGAGTGGGAAAGGTTAATAAGGGACTGGGAATGGTTTATAAGTGTTTGGGAAGGGTTTATAAAGCCTTAAAATCTATATAAATACTAAAATAAATGTAAGGTTCCTACTTTGCGGATTTTCACCTATTGCGGTGGGGAGGTCTAGAACCTAATATCTGCAATAAGTGAAGGAATACTGCAATTTGTTAATATAAATTTGGGAAAATTATGCTTATTCTTAATATTTTATAGTTAATTACTTAATCTAATAGTCACACCAATATTTGTATATAAATTTTTAATTCTTAAGAAACAAACTTAAATATTCTAGGTTTTTTTTAATGGGGTAAATATCATAGGCACTGAGTTGTGAATCATGATGATTATATTTAAACCAGATTTCACAAGCCATTATTATTTTTAACTAAGACCTATTCTTAATTAGAGATATCTAAATGTATTTGAGTAGATACAGCATCTTGTTTATACATTTTTGATAAACAAATGCTAAAATATAATATAATTGACAATTCAGAGTAAAATGAGTGTAGTTGAGAACTCTGTATTTTTTTTTCAGCTTTACTGAGATGCAATAGACATGGTACCTTATATAAATTTAAGGTGTACAGCATGATCATTTGCTACATGTATATTATTGTAAAACTATTACCAAAATGAGGTTAGTTAACACACCCATTGCCTCACATAATTACCTGTTTTTGTATGTGTGGTGAGAACATCTAATTTTTATTTTCTTAACAACTTATGTCCAGAACCCATCATTTGTTTGTCCATGATTTGTAATATTAGAAACATACATTGTATTCTTTACATTCTAAGTTCTCTTCAAAAGTCAATGACCTGGGCCACAATGTCCCCTGGTCCAAAATGTCTTCTTTCTTTTTTTTTCTTTTGTCCTTTAAACCACAGTTCATAGATAACAGTCCCCCCCCCAAAAAAAATATATTTGAGGTCCAGTGTCTAAAGCATATGTGCTTTCATATGTAATTATAAGTGTTTACCTTTATCATTTAACTCATAGTTTTAAGGGATTAGGCTCAGAACTCTTCATCTGAAATTCAAAGCCGCATTTTATTATGTTCTTTCTCTGTGCTCTGGGACAACTTATTTAATCTTTCTCCCTCTTAGTTTCTATCTGTAAAATAATAATATGAGTACCCATCTCCTAAGTTTTGAGGAAGAATTATGTAAATAATTGTCAAGTATTTTCATTGCCTATCACTTCCTATGTTCTTTTCATAAATCTTTGACACAGGACTAAACTTTTCAAAAGCAAGCTCTGTCTTTTATAGCTATTCACAATGCCAAATAAAGCAATATATGGAAGCACTAAAGCAAAATTTATTGAATATATATCATATTTTTTAAGTGATCTAAATTGCAGCACTTTTAAAAAGCATCTCATATGACATAGTTTTTGAAATTGAAAACTTCTATGCATCCATATGGATAATGGAATTTTGGAGGGAAGAATTTTAGGATTTAGCATTTCTTCAATATGTAAAAATTTTAATGACTATGGATTATTTTTATGCATAAAAATTAATATTCTCATCTTTTTAATATATAAAAATATTAAATACAAATGATTAAAGAACTAAATAAATGAGTGTATTTTTAAATTATTCTCACTTTTCAGTACTTCATGATACATGTTTTTAGGTTTAATCTGGACTTTTATCAATTTATAATCATTTTTGATTGTAGTCAGAAAGATCATATTTACAATGGTCTCATGAATATGGAATAATTCTGGCACTGGAATGCATCCTCCAACAAACTATATACAATATATGAATGTGTTCATCATTTTGTTACAGGATGGGGGCCCCTCCCCAAAAGTCCGCACAGCCCATGGTTTTGTGGATGGGAGAAGGAGATAGTACAGCTCTTAAGGTAGTTTGCATATCTATGGCAGGCTGGTAGCTAGATAATAGCTGTACTACTGCCCAGGTAAAAGGCTGGTAAAAGGGCAGATGCTACAGCTTAATATACTTTTCATAACAATGAGGTATAATGCTCTGGGTCAGCATTTAAAAATAGGGTAGCCAGCCATGATGGAAAGAGAAAGCCATAAGGAAGGGACCAAGCTGTTTGAAAGGATGAAGGAGGACCCCATTGTCCATAATGAGAAGAAACACAATGGAAAGAGCATGAGGAAGGTGTCGTGATGAAGGAGTATATTGTACGAGCCATGTGAGGAGGAGGAGGCTAATGTAGCAGCACTTAAGAAGCAGCAAGTAGCTATGCAGTTTGCAGTAAGGATTCTGCCATGCAACCTTGGCTAGTAAGAAAGCAGCCATGCTGCTGCTTGATCGTGCCAGTTCCAGCTGACTCCGAAGCCACCTAGGATTGCCCTGCAGACCTGGACTCTATCTGGACTCTTGTAACTCAGGGCATACAGAGAGGACACTCTCTCAGGACTCACGCCATTCCTGGGCTTCACCATGATCCAGTGTAACATAGCACAGGCTTTCCTGGACTATTACACAGAGGCTGATGACAACGTACCAGGAGAGAGCTGACAGATAAGGGATGGGGAACTATTTGGCATGTGTTTGGCTTATAGCATTTCGGGGAGCGAAGGAAATGGTGGATCTCAGAGGAAAATGGATCTCTGAGCAGGAGTGCTCACAGCCCCCCAAGGTTGGAATAATATAGATAAAGGTCTGTTTTTCTCAACGTTAGTTGTTGGGTCTTACACCAAGGCTCCATATGAATGAGCCCTGACTTGCTCTGTAACAATTTTGCATAATTTCCTGATTTATTCATAATTTGAGATATTTTAGTTTTAAATTAAAATAAAATTGCAAACAAATGATATACATTAATATATCAATTGCATCTGAAGTAGGCATTAGTGTTCTTTTCATATAAACTACAGAAGTAAGAATTAATTTCCAAGGTCATAGGTATTTAGGGCAAGACTAATATTCCCCCCAAAAAAGTTATCTGAGTCCCAGGCTCAGGCTCTTATATACTATTATAAACTGAACCAGATATTGAAAATCTTATATGAGCAAAATTTGGAGTAATGGATATAATTAATATATATTCTTCAATATAGTTTTCACTTAAAATTGAATATCTTTTACCTACTTTCATGGATTAGAGGGAATTTTTTATGTCTCTGTATGCTAGAATTTTAGAATATTTAATAAAAAACTGAAGATAAATTTTGGAAAAATTAGAGAGAAAAATATTTTCTCTGTACCAAGATTGTATTTCTAATTGGTAGGGATATCTCATAATTAAAAAAATAATTTTGTGATAGCCTTCTTGGCTAGAGCTGTTCAGACAGTTGGTGAATGTATTTAAGGGGTTTTGTGAATAGGCCATCTACACTGGAATGGGATTGTATTATTTTATTATATGAATTCTAAGTTCCCTCTAATGCTAGGACTCTGCAAAACTGTAATTTGGTTGCAAGATACATAGACACTTCATCAAATTACATAGAGTCAGGTATATCACATAACCTTGGAAGCTAGTAGGGAAAGTGTTTTTGGTACAATGGCCTAAAATTTTGCCATGCTAGAGTCTGCATACTAACTTCATATTTGTTTAACAGCCCTCACCAGGTCTAATGGCTACTTATCTACTCTAGAACCCAAACTTAAACTTCAAGAAGTGATCGCTATTCAGTTTGAGAGTACAGAGGAAATTGGCCAGTGCAAAAGATAGTATGCCAAAATCTTTTTTTAAATTATTTATTTGTTTGTTTGTTTGTTTATGTATTTTTAGAGAGAGGGGAAAGGAGAAAGAGGGAGAGAAACATCACTGTGTGGTTGCCTCTCACTTGCGCCCCCAACTGGGGACCTGATGTGCAACCTAGTTATGTGCCCTGACTGGGAATCGAACCAGGGACACTTGGTTCGCAGGCCAATATGCCAAAAATCTTTAATTATCTTAACTACAAATGGTATCAAGTAGAAAGAAAGAGAGAAAAGATTTTAAGTACCACCCCCAGCAGTTTCCTGGCTTTAGGATTATGAAACCATAATATTGTCAAATCTGTGATTCACCTTTTATTATTGTTTTTTTTTCCATTTGTTTCCTTTCTAAGGTTCTACAATTATAATAGGAAAAGGGTCCTAATTGAAGTTACCTCCAGGGTAAGTCAGTTAGGGAATCACTGCTAATGGTCCTAGTCATTAGTATAATGAACCTGCATGAGCAAAATGATACTGATAAGAAAGGCTTCTTTTGCCTAGGTTTCCTTTGTGTTTTAACTTCTCAGTACCTAAGCATTGGTAATAAAAACTCCCAGTTCTCCAACCCCACCAAGTATAAGACTAGCTTCAGCATTTGTGAAATTTTTGGTGCGTCTGCCTACTTACATTAGAGAAAAAAGGGAGGCTTCACTTGTGTAGGAACCTTGACTTCCACATTCAGTGTATGTTGAATTAGGGAATGAATGTTAAGTAATGTGTTGATCATTTTACAGAAGCAGAAAAGAAAGTACTCTCATAATTCCCCTTTTTGTTGTTCTAAATCATAATTGATTTTGGTAACAATTTTGAAAATTAAAAGTATAGAACCCAATGGATACCTGAATAGAGTTATAACAATGTTGCTTTACTGTAATTCATCTTAAGATATTATAAACAATGTACTGCTCTCTGACTTACTACAGAGATGTCCAGATTTTTGTTTTCTTATGTATTTTAGAGGTTCCTACGGAGATGTCTCACTTAATAAATTTTTTTGCCATATTATTCTATGAGAGATATTGATAAACACAAAAGTATAGAGTTCTTCCAAATCAAGTGTAAACGTAATTTATATAATCTATGTATTTTTATTGTATCACGCCACAGATCTTAGTGTGAGTGTGCATGTGTGTGTGTGTTTGTATATGTGTGTTCAAAGGAAAAAAGAAACATATCTTAGTAACTAGAACATTTTTAAAACACAAAGGATTTAGAAGCAGAAAATTGTATATGAGTTTCGCCTCTGGCACTTATAGATTTAGGTAAGACTTTGCTCTCCTTTAATAAAGAAATAACTCTTAAAACACAGAGTTTTTAAAAAAATTAAATGAAGAAATGTACATGAAAGGCTGAATGCCTGACACTAGGTAGGTGTCCAAATTGATATGTTTAAAACAACAAGAAAAGAAAAGAAAAACAATGACATTTTAATACCATTATAGTATTTAGAGGCAAATCTACTGGAGAGTCCCTTCTGAAAAATCACATTTTATGACAATAATTAGAACACTCTAGACAATTCAATTGTCTTCCATTCTCTCACACATCTATTTTTCAGTCTGTCTAATCTATTAGTTCTAATCATCTTTACCTTATTATCTATATCAGAGAAAAAAGTCTTCAGATATATTGCTTTCTCTCTAGCTTACAAATTCATTCACAAATCTTTCTTTTGACATTCACTCAATTTAGGTGACCACTGCCTAACACCAAAATTGGTGTAACAGTCTGTGAACTGATGTCCCTGTTTTACAGAACCCCACCAACGCTATTCTGGAACAGCTGTGGGGTTTGATTGCCTGACACCAAGAAACGTGACTCTCATTGCAAGAGTTTGATGAAAAGGGTTATTTATTTAAAGGTTATACAGATTTAGAACAATGGCAGATTTCTGCTGCTAAGTCCCACTCCCTTTAAAACACCCAAAAATACACAATTCTGTCTCCCTTTGCCAAAGAAGGCCAGTTTCAGAATATGCCAGTCAGAGGTACTGTCTTTCAGAAAAGCAGAAGTCTGCAGTTCAGCATTCCTGGTCATAGTTCAGATCCAAGCATTCCTCTTGAATTTGTGTTTGGCCATCTTCTCCAGGCAGGCTTCCCAGCATGCCTCCTTTCATTCTGCCCAACCTTGTGGAATGCTCTTATGCCTAACTGCATGTCTTCCCCCTTACACACCAGTCCTCATGGGGAACTCTTCTCTTTCAACCTGCCCTCATTTAAATGTTTGACCCAGAATTTCCCATATGACCTCATATCTGGCCCCTCCTATGGTATGCCATTTTTGACAGTTCCACCGCATCTTTTCCCTTCTTTTGGCTGCCATATTTAACCAGGGCAAGAGTTCCCAGTGACACAGGGGCATCCAGGGTGGACATCCACCTCCCCTGGCTATGTCGTGAGTCATTATATTCTTTTAAAGTGATATACACCTTTCACCCTGGGCAGCAGTCCTTTACTCTTCAAGAAAGGCATGACTATTAACTTGAAATGGTTATGTAAAATGTCTTAAATGTCATATCATCCTCTCTCCCCTCCACCCAATCAAGGATTGTGGGAAATATGCTCTGCTATTTTCAGGGGACCCCTGCTCTGTACCCTGTTACACCTGTACCTAGTCTCGTCTCTCTAAACTCTACCCCATCTAAAAACTGAATTTTTTTTTAATTTTATTTTTTGATTTTTCAATTAAAGTTGTCCCACTTTTCCCCCATTGCTCTCCGCCACTCTGCCCACCCCTTCTCCCACAATCATATCCCTCCCCGTTGTCCATGTCCATGAGTCATTTATACACATTCTTTGACTAGACCCTTCCCTTACTTATCCCCCTTCTCTCCCTCCTCCTCCCTCCTACTGACTGTTATTCTGCTCCTTGTCCTATTTAGTTCATTTGTTTATGTTGTTTAAAAACTGAATTTTGTACTGTGTGACCCCAGTGCTATATAAAACTATAAACCTGATCTTATTGTTCTCCTTGAAACTTTTCAATAATCCTCCATTGCCCTACAGAACAGTCTAATCTCAGCATAATACAAGGAGGGACCCCCCAAAAATGAAATTATCTTCTGGAGGGCAGGTTCCTTGTAGTACAGAATTCTGCAGCTAGGTAAGTGTTTTAGAAACACATCTGTATCAGTGTACCAGCTGGTGGTGTTGTGAGAAGTGGTCGGCTTCGGTGAACTTTATTTTGAAGACTCTTTTAATGCATTTGCCCATTTCATGATAGGCGATTTGCAAGCACACCTGCCCACACTGCATTGAGTTTTCAGCAGTTTTTGACCAAAAATAGCATGACCCCCATGTACCACTTCCCTTTTCACCCTATCTCACCCCGAGTGACTCTTTTTTGCCCCCCACCATGAAAAATTCCTCAAAGGCAAACATTTTGTTGATGTGGAAGAGGTGAAACAAAAAAGTGCAGAAGTACTAAAAGGAATCAAAATTGATGAGTTCAAAAACTTTTGAGCAGTGAAAAAAAAAAATACCAGTAGGTGTACTGCATAAAAAGGAGAGTACTTTAAAGGTGACTGAAGTTTAAACATGTAAGAATAAATACACACAGAATAAACTCAAAATGGATAAAATACTTAAATATAAGTCATGACACCATAAAAGTCCTAGAGGAAAATAGGCAGAAAAATTTCAGATATCCCATATAGCAATATTGTCATCAATATATATCCTAAGGCAAGGGAAATTAAAAAAAAGAATAAACAAATGGGACTACATCAAACTAAAGAGTTTCTGCTCAGCAAAAGAAAACATCAGCAAGATGAAAAGAAAACAAACTGCATGGGAAAATATATTTGCAAATGATACCTCAGACAAGGGATTGATCTCTAAAATATATAAAGAACTCATACGACTCAAGACCAAGAAGACAGGCAACCCAAAAATTGGCAAAGGACCTGAACACTTCTCCAAAAAGGACAAATAGAGAGTCTATAGGCATATGAAAGAATGCTCAACATCACTAGCCATCAGACAGATGAAGATTAAAACCACAATAAGATACCACTTCTCACTGGTCAGAATGGCCATCACCAACAAATCAACAAACAACAAGTGCTGATGAGGATGTGGAGAAAGGGGAACCCTACTGCACTGTTGGGGGGAATGTAGACTGGTGCAGCCACTATGGAGAACAGTATGGAATTTCCTCAAAAAAAATTAAAATGAAACTGCCTTTTGAACCAGCAGTTTCATTGTTAGAATTATACCTGAAGAATCCCAAAACCCCAATTCAAAAGAACCTATGCACCCCTATGTTCATAGCAGCACTATTTATAATAGCCAAGTGCTAGAAACAGCCTATGTGCCCATCAGTCGATGAATGGATCAAAAAACTGTGGTACATTTACACAATGGAATACTATGCAACAGAAAGAAAGAAGGAACTCCTACGATTTGCAACAGCATGGATGGAACTAGAGAAGAGTATGCTTTGTGAAATAAGCCAAGCAATGAAAGACAAATACCATGTGATATCACCACAGGAAACTAATGAACAACACAAACAAATGAGAAAAATTGAGCCAGAGGGATATAAACAAGGAGCAAACTAACAGCGACCAGAGAGAGGGGGGAGGGAGAGAAGGGGAGAAAGAAGGGGAAGGGTCTAGGCAAGGAACAGGTATAAATGACCCATGGACATGGACAATGGCATTGGAGAAGGGATGAGCGAGGTATAGGGGGAAGCAATGGGGGGAAATGTGGGACAACTGTTATAGAAAAACAACTTTAAAAAAAGAATAAACACAATTATTGTAAATAAATTCTGGGTTTTTTAAGATCCTCCCTCATATACAAAGCCTTTTATGAATTGTTCTCTGTCCTTTCTTCATTTATCATTGTATTACCTTGGCCTAGGTAATATATTCATTTAGACAGGGTTCACTTGCTTGAATGTGTTAAATCTTTTTGTTTCCTCACCCCGGTGTCCATTTATCCCTTTCACTACTTTCTAGCCACCAAACTCCTTCTAATCTCCATTTCCAAAACTGGTTCAGTTATCACTCTTTTTTTTTTTTTTTTTTTTTTTTTTTGGTTTTTCAATTACAGTTGTCCCCTTTCCTCCAATTTCTCTCCCCCATCCAACCCACCCCCTCTCCCGCAATCATATCCCTTTCCGTTGTCCATGTCCATGAGTCATTTATATGGGTTCTTTGACTAAACCCTTCCCTTACTTATCCCCCTTCTCTCCCACACCCCTCCCCCCGATTGACTGCTATTCTGCTCTTTGTTCTATTTAGTTCCTTTGTTTGTGTTGCTCTTTAGTTTCCTGTATTAGGTGATATCATGGTATTTTTCTTTCTTTGCCTGGCTTATTTCGCTAAGCATAATTCTCTCTAGTTCCATCCATGTTGTTGCAAATGGCAGGAGTTCCTTCTTTCTTTCTGCTACATAGTATTCCATTGTGTAAATGTACCACAGTTTTTTGATCCACTCATCTACAGATGGGCACTTAGGTTGTTTCCAGCACTTGGCTATTGTAAACAGTGCTTCATTGAACATAGGGGTGCATAAGTTCTTTTGAATTGGTGTTTCAAGATTCTTCGGGTATAATCCTACTAGTGGAGTCACTGGTTCAAAAGGCAGTTCCATTTTTAGTCTTTTGAGGTAATTCCATACTGTTTTTCATAGTGGCTGCACTAGTCTGCATTCCCACCAACAGTGCAGTAGGGTTCCCGTTTCTCCACATCCTCGCCAGCACTTGTTGTTTGTTGATTTGTTGATGATGGCCATTCTGACTGGTGTAAAATGATATCTCATTGTGGTTTTTATTTGCATCTCCCTGATGGCTAATGATGTTGAGCATTTTTTCATGTGTCTATGGACCTTCTGTATGTCCTCTTCAGAGAAGTGTTTGTTCAGGTCCTTAGCCCATTTTTTAATTGGGTTGTTTGTTTTCTTGATGTTGAGTCGTATCAGCTCTTCATATATTTTGCAAATAAGTCCGCTGTCTGTGATGTCATTGGCAAATATGTTTTCCCATATGGTTGGTTTCCTTTTCATCTTGCTGATGTTTTCTTTTGCTGAGCAGAAACTCTTTTGTTTGATGTAATCCCATTTATTTATTTTTTCCTTTATTTTCTTTGCCTTAGGAGATGTATCCGTGAAGAAATTGTTGCATGAGATATCTGATATTTTCTTGCCTATGTTTTCCTCTATGACTTTTATGGTGTCACAGCTTACATTGAAGTCTTTGATCCATCTTGAGTTTATTCTTGTGTGTGGTGTAAGTTGGTGGTCTAGTTTCATTTTTTTGCAGATCCCTATCCAGTTCTCCCAGCACCATTTGTTAAACAGGTTCTTCTCACTCCATTTTATGTTCCTACCTCCTTTATCAAACATTAGTTGACCATAGAGGCCTGGGTTTATTTCTGGACTCTATTCTGTTCCACTGATCTATATGTCTGTTCTTATGCCAGTACCAGACTGTTTTGATTACAGTAGCTTTGTAGTATTGTTTGATATCTGGTGTTGTGATTCCTCCTGCTGTGTTCTTCTGTCTCAAGATTGCTTTTGCTCTTCAGGGTTTTTTTTGGTTCCATATGAACTTATGGAGTATTTGTTCTAGGTCTGTGAAATATGTCATTGGTATTTTAATAGGGATTGCATTGAATCTGTAAATTTCTTTGGGTAGTATGGCCATTTTGATGATGTTGATTCTTCCCATCCAAGAACATGGTATTTGCTTCCATTTATTTGTATCTTCCTTAATTTCTTTCTTCAATGTTATGTAATTTTCAGAGTACAGGTCTTTTATCTCTTTGGTTAAGTTTACTCCTAGGTACTTTATTTTTCTTGTTGCAATAGTAAAAGGTATTTTCTTTTTTGTCTCTGTCTCTGATATTTTATTGTTGGTGTACAGAAATGCCTTAGATTTCTGTATATTTATTTTGTACCCTGAGATTTTGCCAAATTCACTTATTATATCGAGTAGTCTTTTAGTGGAGTTTATACGATTTTCTAGGTATACTATCATGTCATCTGCATATAATGAAAGTTTTACTTCCTCTTTCCCAATTTGGATGCCTTTTATTTCTTTTTCTTGTCTGATTGCTGTGGCTAGGACTTCCAACACTATGTTGAAAAGGAGTGGAGAGAGTGGACAACCTTGTCTATTTCCTGAGTTCAGGGGGAATGCTTTCAGTTTTTGTCCATTGAGTATGATGTTGGCCTCAGGCTTCTCATATATAGCCTTGATTATGTTAAGGTATGCTCCTCTATTCCCATTTTGCTGAGTGTTTTCATCATAAATGGGTATTGTACTTTATCAAATGCTTTTTCTGCATCTATTGATATGATCATGTAATTTTTGTCTTTCATTTTGTTTAGGTGATGCATTATATTTATTGATTTGCGAATATTAAACCATCCTTGCATCCCTGGAATGAAGCCCACTTGATCATGGTGTATGATCTTTTTGATGTATTGCTGGATCCTGTTTGCCAAAATTTTATTGAGGATTTTAGCATCGATGTTCATCAGTGATATTGGCCTGTAGTTTTCTTTCTTTGTTGTGTCTTGACCTGGTTTGGGGATTAGGATAATACTGGCTTCATAGAAAGAGTTTGGGATTTTCCCCTCTTCTTGGATTTTTTGGAACAGTTTGAGGAGGATATGAGTTAGTTCTTCCCTGAATGTTTTGTAGAATTTGTCTGTGAAGCCATCGGTCCAGGGCTTTTGTGTGCAGGGAGATTTTGGATTACTGTTTCAATTCCCTTCTTTGCTTTTGGTCTGTTGAGACTTTCCACTTCTTCTTGATTCAGTTTTGGAAGGTTGTATGTTTCTAGAAATTTGTCCATTTGTTCTAGATTGTCAAATTTCTTGCCATACAGTTTTCTGTAGTAATTTCTAACTATCATTTGTATTTCTGTGGTATCAGTCGTGATTTCTCCTCTTTCATTTCTGATTTTGTTTATTTGTGTCTTCTCTCTTTTTTTCTTGATTAGACTGGCTAGAGGCTTGTCGATTTTGTTTATTTTTTCGAAGAACCAGCTCCTAGTTTTGTTGATCTTTTGGATTGTTTGTTTAGTCTCTATGTCATTTAGTTCTCCTCTGATCTTGATGATTTCGTTCCTTCTTCTTGCCCTAGGCTTTGTTTGTTGTTGTTGTTCTAGTTCTTGTAGCTTTATGGTTAGGTTTTTTATTTGAGATTCTTCTATCCTTTTCAGATATGCCTGTATTGCTATGAACTTCCCTCTCAGGACTGCTTTTGCTGTGTCCCACATGTTTTGGACAGTTGTGTGCTCATTATCATTAGTTTCTAGAAATTTCTTGATTTCTTCTTTGATGTCATTCTTAACCCATTCATTATTTAATAGCATGTTATTCAATCTCCATGAGTTTAGGTGTCTTTGATTTTTTTCTCTGAGGTTGATTTCTAGTTTCAAGGCATTGTGATCTGAAAAGATGCTTGATATGATTTCAATTTTCTTGAATTTGTTGAGGCTTGTTTTGTGTCCTATCATGTGGTCTATCTTTGAAAATGTCCCATGTGCATTTGAAAAGAATGTATATTTTGTTTCTTTGGGGTGGAAAGTTCTATATATATATCAGTTAGATCCATGTGGTTTAGTGTGTTGTTCAATGCCTGTATATCCTTGGTGTTTCTTTGCTTTGATGATCTGTCTGTTGTTGATAATGGAATGTTGAAGTCCCTACTATGAGTGTGTTATTGTTGATATCCTTTTTGTGGTCTTCTAGTATTTTCTTTATGTATTTGGGTGCTCCTATGTTGGGTGCATATGTGTTTATCAGTGTTATACCTTCTTGATGGATTGTTCCTTTAAGTATTATGAAATGTCCTTCTTTGTCTCTTTTTATGGCCCTTGCTTTGAAATCCGTTTTGTCTGATATGAGGACAGCTACCCCGGCTTTTTTTTCCAGTCCGTTTGCTTGGAAGATTTTTTTATATCTCTTTACTTTCAGTCTGTGTAAATCTTTTGTTTTGAGGTGTGTTTCTTGTAGACAGCAAATATGTGGGTCCTGTTTTCTTATCCATTCCATTACCCTATGTCTTTTAATTGGAGCATTTAATCCATTTACATTTAACGTTTATTGATGTGTATTTATTCATTGCCCTTTGTACCTCCGTTCCTCTCCTCTCTTGTTCTTTTCTTCTTTTTTCTTAGAACACTCCCTTTAGCATCTCTTGCAATGCTGGTTTGGTGGAGATGTATTCTTTCAGTCTTCCTTTGTCTGAGAAACTCCTTATTTCACCTTCTATTTTGTATGAGAACCTTGCTAGGTAGAGTATTCTTGGTTGTAGGCCTTTGTTTTTCATTGCTTGAAATATTTTTGACCATTCCCTTCTGGCTTGTAATGTTTCTGTTGAGAAATCAGTTGATAGCCTTATCGGAGCTCCCTTGTATGTTATTTGCTGTTTTTCTCTTGCTGCTTTCAGGATTCTCTCTTTGTCTTGAAATGTTGCCATTTTAATTATGATGTGCCTTGGAGTGGGTTTTTGGGGGTTCCTCTTCATTGGAAGTCTCTGTGCTTCCTGAACTTGTATAACTTTTTCTCTCATCAGGTTCGGAAAATTTTCTGTTACTATTTCTCCTATCAGTTTTTCAATTCCATAGTCCTTTTCTTCTCCCTCTCTAATTCCGATGATCCTGATATTATTTCTTATCATGCTATCCTGTAATTCCCTTACATCTTGTTCATATTTTTTCAATCTTTTTTCATTTTGCTGTATTGTCTGGGAGTTTTTCTCTACATTATCTTCTAACTCAGTAATCCAACCCTCTGCTTCGTTTAGTCTGCTTTTGACTGATTCTATGGTGTTTTTCAGTTCAGAGATTGCATTCTTCAGTTCTTCCTGGTTCTTGTTAACAGTTTCTATGTCTTTTTTTATGCTGGTGTAGTTCTCTGCAAGTCCTGTAATTTTCTTGGAGCTGTTGGTAACTTCGTTGGAGGTTGTCATAGTTGATTTTAAGGATGTCGAGTATATGGAGCTTCTTTACCACCATTGTTTTGAATTCCATGTCTGACATTAGGGCTATGTCTATTTCATCTATCTCTCTTTCTGAGGATTCCTCTTTTCTCTTCATTGAGGGGTTATTTTTGCGTCTTACCATGTTGGATTCTTTTTGTTTTTATTTATTTATTTGTTTGTTTTTTTTGGGGGGGTGGTCTACTTTGACTTCCCTCCTTTGTGGTGTGAGATTCTTTATTGGAGATCTGGGGGTTTCAGTGGCGCAGTCTCTTTGATATCCTGAGCCTGATGTTTTTGAGTTACCCTTTATGTCGTTTGTTTATGCTGTTTGGTTATATTTTAGATGTTCTTTGGTAGGATCTTCCTTCTGGCTAGTTGGTTGAGAGTCACTCTATCCACTTTGTCTTGAGTTCTTTTGTGGATATGTTGCCCGGCAGCACGCTGTCTCCTGTCCTTCATCTCCAATGCTACTTGGTCGAGTTCCGTCTCTGCCAGTGGGCAGAGATCCGCTCTCCTCCCAACTCCTCTCTGGGGCAGCCTGTGGTCGCCAAAAAGCCTTTGTGTACTTCCAGCCACAGCTCGGGCAGCCGCCTTACTTAGGAATCCTGTTTCGTCCCCTTTTCCTCCGCTATCCTCACTAAACAGGTTGTTCCCAGATGGATTTTCTCTAATCCAGCAGTGCCTTGGCTCAACTCCTGCCAGTGTCCAGCTGCTCACTGAGATGTTCTGTCTGCAATTAGCCCAAACTGCAGACGGGTCTCAGGAGCCTGAAACCGCAGCCTCTCCTCACTCCTCTGCCATCTTCCCCCTCAGTATCACTCTTATGTGACCCCAAAGCATCATCCAGCCAGGTAATGAATACACAAAGGCTTGTTTCCTTTTCCCCATCTTCCAATAGACAATAAAAGTTTTGAAGGGTGACACAGTATTTGATTCACAAGTGGAGCTCAGTAAGCATGTGTGGAATTAGTGATGAGCTTGGGTTAAAATTATATTTTCTTATATAGAAATTTGTCTTGGCAAACTGTTTTGATCTTGGTCCTTAAGAAAAATCCAGTACAGAATCATTTTCTGAATAACCTTATTAATGAGGTTTCTGTTTGCTTCTGTACAAATAAGAAAGTATGCCTTAATACTTATACTTTTTCAAGATACAATTATTGTAGAAATAGCAAACAACTCAATATGACAGCAACTCAATTTAGCACTATAAATCGCTGCTGAACGGAGCCAAACTTTAAAGCCAACAAAAATGTTGACATATCAATTTCTTACGAATTCATACACAGAATGAGGGAAATGGACTTCTTGTCAAATAACAATTGCCTTACATAGTCCAGTGGATTCAATTTTAATGAGTTAATGCCTAAAAGGACACCACAAAAAAACCAGCTTATATTGCTGCTCCATATAATGGGGATACTGTTATGAAAGCCCTAACTAGCAGTTACAAAACAATTTCCATTAGATTCTTGACCTCTGTTAACCTGTAAAGGATTTTGTTTTATAACCTTTTGGTTAAAGTATGTAAACCTTTTTTGACATTTTGGCTTTAGTTAAGTTTCAGAATAAAAGTTATACATATTTCATTGTGTATATGTGTGTATATTTATATAAATAGATTATGTACGTGCAGTATATATCCGTCGTCGTCGGCAGCCGTCCGTCTCAAGAGACGATGGTGTAGCTTCTTAAGAGTCTATCTGCACCGCCGAGAATGGCTGTGCAGTCCGACTCAGGGAGTGACACGATATCTGTCTCCTCCCGTGTTGAATCGACATCTTGCGATGACGCTGGAGTGTCCTCTCCAGTGAAGCTGAAGCTACAGAGCCTGGGCAGGGTGATATGGAGGGTCTGCTGTTGCCCATGCAGCAGATCCCCCCTCTCTTCGCAGCTGAAGGGTCCAAGGGAAAGACGGAGTCAATACAGCTTGGCTTCAGGTGCCCCGCAGGAGTTGCTGGTGTTGACTACAACGTCAAACCGCCTTAGGGACTCCGACTCCGGATTTTCTGTCGGGGTTTACTCCCTTAGCCTTTCCCCTGAAGAGGTATGCCGCAAGGCAGCGGAGGTTTTTTAGAGTCAGAGTTTTCCTTCTCTGATGCAGTATATATACATACATCATAAATATTAATGTTAAAATTGAAATTGAACTATTTTAGTGAACAACTTAATAATTCAACAGTAATACAAGTGTGCCACAAAAGAGTCTTTCAGGAACAAAAATTAACCCTTTCATCAAGTTGAAAGATAATTTTAGAAGTACGAAACTTAGCACATTGTGTCAATAGGGGCCCAATTTAGTGTTGAAAAATGGAAAACTCAACAAATAATGACTTAAAAATACAAGAGTAATATCCATCCTCACAGAAGAAATTAAAAAAAAAATGAAAAGGTGAATAATTAAATTAGTTCTCTAGTTCAAAGTCAAAATCAATGATTTCTTTTAACTTTCTTTCATAACACGATTATTTCAAGTAGAAGACAACACATTTATCTTAAGGATCAGAATAAAATGGTCAGCATGGAGCCTTGTATGCTGTCCTTTATTTGAAAAAGTGAAATATTCCAGAAGGTCATCACATGTCTAAAGTATCACATTTGCCATAATTTTTTCCTGAGGTCACAATTAGAGGCAAAGGTGTTATAAAAAAAAAGAAAAAAGAAAAGAAAGCATTTGCATTTCCAAGCCAATATAAAAAAGGTAGGCAAGGGAAAGTGGGGAGCAAATGTGTTGTGTTTTATCAATCATTGTATGATTGAATGCTTTGAATGCATATTCTGTTTTATACCTCACTTATAGAAAAGGTGAGGTATAAATTATCTGGTGTGTGTAAGCAGGATGGGGACAAGAATACCATTTAAGCATTTTTTTGACATTGTCTATCATGTACTCTTTTTATAGGAACAAGTTTCATGTTCCTTTCTCAGAATCATATATATAAATCCATGGTAAGAACTGTAGGTCTCTACTTAAGTCTTGCTTCACCCTATTACTGTGAAGGTGGTTTTCTTCCACCCAGCAGATTTTCTTTTTCAATAGGAGGTGTCTTTTACCTTTCAGCCAAATTGCACTATTTTAGCACTCTTTTTTATTTTCACCTAGGTTTTGCACATAGAGTATATAAATATCTTGATGAATTAAAGGTGGCTGATGGGGGCTATTGATCATACAAGGCACATGGAGAACAAGCACATATGGAAGACCTGCTGTGGCCCCGCTCAATGGGAAACAGGATTAGTAGCAGGTATATGATCTGCCATCGTTAGCTATTCCACTCTGGGGTGGCTCAGCAGAAGTCTGGGAGGGCTGAATATCAGATGCCAGGCACTGAGGAGGCTCTAAGTTAACATTTCTGGGGAAGGCCTTGCCCCTACTTTGACATTGCCATACTATAACTCACTGCCAGCTTAGGTTTGTGGTTAGAAGTAGCCCTCAGCCTTCCTTTAGTATGATGGCAGGTCTGAAACACAAACACTTTGAGGCAGCTATAGGAGACAGTAAGCCAATAGAAGATTCACCACATAAACAATCATTGCTGGGGAGGCAGCCACCCCTTAATGATAGGATCGAGGACCTGGTATCCGGGTCTAGCAATTGATGAAGTATTGGGCAGGAATTTGCTTCAATAGAGTATTACAGGAGGCCAATCTTCTGAGAGGCCAGACTTCAGGAGATCAGTTAATTTGGGAGAAAATAGTAAAACAATGTAATGCAATATTGTAATATCTTAAATGTCAATTTAAATATAATGTTTTAACTGATCTTAATTATATATCCCAATTACAAATCTTGGTAAGAATCACAATCTATCTGTTAAAATGTCATAAATTTGGATTTCTCTGACAGTTTTTAAAAATGTATTATGAAAGTGCATTAAAATTATATTTCTGGCATCTGTAAAAGCTGGTAGGTTGTGATGCTCACATAGTAGGGAAATTAAATAACTCCTGTGCTACAATGACAAAGTTTAAGAGAGAAAACAACATTTTCTGACATAATATTAATTTAGAATTAAAGCATTTTTACTTTACTGAGAAACAAATATATTTTAAATTTTGTAATACATTTTACATCATTAAATTAGATTATAATTTTAAATGATCAATTTTATAACTACTGCAATTATTAAAAATGTTGAAAATATTATTAAAACAGTTATTTTCTGCATTTAAGCAGTCCCTTTAATGTTTTTGTCAACTTAAATTCTAATCTCCAATTATACCTTGAACTTTTAACCAAAATATATATAATTACATATATATTTCTACATATACATTTTAAGCAGTGCTATATTTCAATTACATTCCCAGAAGGAATATAACTTTTAGTACCTCAACATAAATCAAAACTGCCACAGAAGCATCACTGTTAATTACCTCAGATATTTAATAACTCCAGGTAGAAAGAGAAGATGTGACTAACATGTTTAGTTCAAAGGGGAATGGTCTATGGCCTACTTTACAAATAGATACTTTATTTTTTGAATACTGAGTGTCGTAGCATCTTATTAAATCCTTAATTCCTTGGTAATGTTGCTTCATAAAATGCCAGGCATAATTAGGAATTATAAAGATTTATCATTTATGAGAATGAAAACATTCTATAGAAAATGTCCAAACAAGTCATTAAATAGCTATATATATATATAAAACACAACGATTTTGTAAACCAACTGAGCAGAGATTTTCCAGGCCACACTGCTGTCACCCCACCACGAGTTAGCTAGGACCTCAAGCCATTAGGCTTAGTGCCCAGTGTCATGAAAGAGTACAAAAATGAATCCACCAGGATCCTGTTTCTGCTGCTGTGAGAAAGGAATATCTTCTGTCCCTAACATCATGCCCTCAATGCTCTTTGGCTTCTGTTCTTTACCTTCTTCCCAGAAATTTATCATATCTGTCATATTTGTCTTTCTTACACATTGCATCAGTCTCTCTACTCTTTCTGTCTCATTGACCTTCAAATATGCTCATCTTTTAATTGTTTAAGAAAATAAAAGTAAAACTTCAAACACAAAATTACAAATCCTGTTCCAGTCAGCCTAGTTCTCTTCTCAATCTAATAACCATACACTTTCATAGAGTCATGTAGAAGTTCTCCATTTCCTCTCCTCCCAGGACACACAAACTTCTTTACAGCACAGGGATTTTGTCCTCAGTAATCTTTCCCTCTCCATTGCTTCCCATTGCACATTCCCAAATGACACTTCACCTAGTTAAATGTCCTTCATCCTTTAGATGCCAGCTCAAGTCTCATTTCCTCAGAAAATCTGTTTTTAATTTTGTAATCCAATCTCATTGACTGTATTTTTGTTCTACTTTCATCATTCTTCTAGTCTGCAACCACCAGTTCATCTGGGTGCTGTTTTGATCTCTGTCTTCTTAACTAACAGCAGTAAGATCCATGAGGACAAAGAACTGTTTCTGTCTCTGCCCACCTGGCATCTCCAGTGTTCACTGCATTGGTACATAGTAGGCACTGAACAAATCTGATAATGCATAGTTCCAAGTCAGATTCCAGTGAGTGAGAAATTATTAATTTGGTTCACTTATGCATATATGGCATTCTTTTCCAGGAATGTATCAACAAAATATGAAGATTTCACACTAGGAAGATTTAAAGTAGTCTTGAAAATGCAAAGGCTATTACTAATCTCAAACCAAACATCTTCACTGCACTTTTGGGAATGATAAAACACACAAAAAGAAAAACCTCTTAAAATTTCATTGGAATAACATGCATTTTTAATGCATAGGTTTTGTTCATCCTTGAAAGTAGAAATATACTTATGCTTTTGGAAACTTTAATTTGCACAAAACAACAGTATGCAGGATTTTATGTAAAATAACCAGGAAGAGGTATTGTGATTTAAATCTTAAATAGGTATACTGTGAGTCACTGAAATTATATATTAGTTTTCAATGAAATGATTCTTTTTATCATACTTAAATGATATTAAGATTTTTGTATTTTCTCTAATATTTCAGTCTGTAATAATCTAAAACATTCTAAAAAAGACTCAGAATTGTATCCCTACATAAATAATTTTACACATGAAACATATTTTTACAGTGAATATGTTTTCTGAAAAAATCCTGATATTCAAATTTAAAGGTAAAACATTTAAAATTATTTACTATTGTTTATTCTAAATGTATAGTAAACAAATAGATAATATTATATATAATATATTACATATATAATATCCCAATGATACATTTTTTTATAAAAGACCCCCTGTACTTTAGAAAATAATGATACATTGATATGATAGATTTAGAGACACACTAACTTGACCATGGACATTAAAACTATATATAAAAAACTGTTATATACCCAGTACTTCAATGGCTGATGCTTAACAGACTGAAGTATCACTGAATTACTAGGTTTTATTTCTTTATTTTTTAAATTTATGTAAATGATTTTTATTTTTCAATTACAGTTGACATACAATATTATATTAATTTTAGTTGTACATCACACTCATTAGATATTATACAATATACTAAATGATCATCCTGATAAATCTCATATCTATCTGACACCATACATATTTATTAAAATATTATTGACTATATTCTCTATACTGTACTTTATATCCCCTGACTGTTCTGTAACAACCAGTTTGTGATTTAATCCCTTCATCTTTCACACACGTCCACCTAAACACTCTTTGATCTGGCAGCTGTCAAAATGTTTTCTGTATCTATGAGTCTGTTTCTGTTCTGCATGTTGATTTATTTTGTTTTTGAGATTCAATTGTTGCTAGATATGTATTTATTGCCATTTTATTTTTCATATTTTTTTTCTTTATTTCTTCTTAAAGAGGACCCTTTAACATTTTATGTAATGCTGGTTTGGTGGTATGAACTCCTTCAACTTTTTCTTGTCTTGGAATCTCTTTATATGCCCTTTCATTCTAAATGATAGTTTTAGTTGGTAGAGTAATCTTGGTTGTATGTAGGTCCTTGCTTTTTGTCACTTTGAATATTTCTCGACAATCCCATCTGGTCTACAAAGTGTCTTTTGAGAAAGCAGCTGATAGTTTTATGGGAGCTCCTTTATAAGTTACTAACTACTTTTCTCTTAATGCTTTTAAGATTATCTATCTGTCTTTAACCTTTTGCATTTTAATTATGGTGTATCTTTTTGTGGACCTCTTTGGGTTCATCTTATTTGGGACTGTCTGTGCTGCCTGGACATGAATGTCTAGTTCCTTCACCAGGTTAGGGAAGTTTTCTGTTATAATTTTTTTCAAATAGGTTTTCAATTTCTTGCCCTCTCTCCTCTCCTTCTGGCATGTAGCAACAAGTAAATGTTGCTACATTGAATTTGTTCCAGATGATTCGTACACTCTCCTATTTTTTTGGATTTCTTTTTTCCTTTTTGGAGTGTGTGTGTTTTGCTTTCTTATATTCAAAGTCATTGTTTTGATTTTTGACTTTATCTACTTTACTGTTGATTTCTTGTAAATTAATCTTTATATCATTCATTTCGGACTAGTTCTTTTTTTAAATTGCTTCTCATGTCCTTTTTTATGCTGTTGAAGTTCACCCTAAGTTCACTTATTCTGCTAAGTCACTAAGTATCCTTAAAACCAGTGTGTCTCCATCTAGTAGACTGCTTGTTTTCATTTTGTTTAGTTCTTTTTTTTTTTTTTTTAATAATTTTATTCTGTTCTTTTGTTTTGGGACATTTTCCTTTTTCTCCTCATTTAAGCTGCCTCCTTGTGTTTGTTACTATGTATTAAGTAGAGCTGCTTTACATAGTATGTGTTATGTAGGGTTCACTGGCACAGCCTCCCCAGTCACTCCAGTTGGCAACTACAGGCAAATGACCCCTTGTTGGCTGTGTACACTTCCTGTTGTAGTTGAGCCTTGATTGCTGTTGGCATGTTGCTGGGTGAGAAATATCTGCACACCAATCAGCTGCAAGGATTGCTGTGACCACTGACCAACATGGAGGATTAGCTGTTTGTGGCCCACCCCATCCCACTAAAGTAGCACCCACATCACTGGGGCTCTGGTGTTTGCTGAGTTTGTCCCTTGAATGTGTAGTTTATGAAGGTGGTTGGGTGGTGCTTCAACATGGTATGCTGGCCACCAGGTGTGCTGGCTCTGCATCCTCCCTGGAATTTCAGGCCAAGGTCAGCTGCCCCCTGGCTTCTGGCCAGGCCATCAACATGGAACTATAAATAAATCTGCAAGTGCATGCCACTTGTGCTGGGCTTGGAGTTGCCCAGGTGAGGCCAGGCTGTGAACCAAGGATGGCTGTCACTAGTGCCATGTCTGGGACCACTTAGCAAGAGGTATGGTGTACACTGAGGCCAGATGCTGCTTTTTGAGAGATTTTAGGAAAGTGAAGCATGATCTAGGACAGGCCATTTGTATAGAAAAGCCACTGGAAACAGCTTGGGTTGGATCCACAATTTGGGTTTGAACAGGTTCTCAGGGAATCACCACGGTTGAATAAACAGTGCGAGCCAGTTTATGGAGAGTCAGTCATGGTACCCTCCTGCCAGCTCTGTGAAGGAAGGGCCCAGAAAAGAAACAGTGGCCTCTGCCTCCTGTATGTCCCTGATGCCTTTCAAGCAGCTGCCCTAGCACTGGAGCTCAGAGAAAGTTGGTCCAAGTAAGTCCACATGTGGGTCCTTTAAGAGGAACTCTTTAGGGTTCTAAAGAGCTCCATCTCACTCAGCCACAATCTCTGCTGGTTTTTACAGCCAGAAGTATGGGGACTTCTCTTCCTGGTACTGGAAGGGGGGCTAAGGGGGCTCTGATGTGAGACTTGGATCCCTCACTTCTCAGGGGGGACATACATAGCCAAGATATCCCTCCCAGTTTTTATTTGTCACATGTGAATGTGGGACTAACCCATTCAGTGTCTCCACCCCTCCCATCGGTCTTGGTGTAGCTTCCTTTTTATTTTATTTTTACTTTTTTTTATTTTTTAAGTACATTTAATTGATTATGTTGTTACAATACTTCCAATTTTTTCCCCTTTGCTCCCCTCCACCCACTACCCCCCTTCCGCCAGCAATCCCACCCCCCTCCTTAGTTCATGCCCATGGGTCATGCACATATGTTTCTTGGCTTCACCCTTTCCTATATTATTCTTTTTAAAAAAATAATTAATTAATTAATTTTTATAACAATAAAAATAACAATTCTGCCCTCTCAGACTTAAGATTCTTTATAATCTTATAAAGGACAATGGGTGAAGGTCTCATGCTCTTCTACCTGTTTCAAGTTGGACATGGTCATCGTCTTACCTACCCTTGGGTCCAGAAATCCCTAATAAGAGTGGGGAGAGTGGGGAGATGTAGTGGGGAGAGTGGCCTTCCCACGTGGGGAAGGATCTTGCAGACTCCAGGTCAGTTGGTGTAGCTCCCTTTTAAAATCCCTACTTGTAGGATTTTCATTCAGCTAGAAATCAGGTGGTCCTGAATGATGGTTGTTCTGTAGTTTAGTTGCAATTTTGATGTGGTTGTGGGAGGATCTACCATATTTACCTATGCCTTCCATCTGTACCAGAAGCTCAAGTTAATAGGCTTTATATTTCTCTTCTGAATTTAAGCAGTTTCTCCCAACTTCATTTGCCATCCTTCTTCCTTTTGTTGATGATAATGATATCTTTCAGTAAAACATACTTTGTTCAGGCATTGATGAGTTCTCTTAGTCAGGGTGCCAAAGACTGATAAGAGCATGATGTGGAGCTTCATCGCTAGCCTTGAAGAAATAATATAGAGGAGGCAAATGAGAGCAATCATACTGAACCTTAAATGAGCTATATCAGGCTATTGTTTTCTAAGAGACTCTTGAAAGCACATCTTGTTACAATATTCCTGATGAGATATTCCAGCTTATTAGACAGCAAACTGTTACAGCAGTAATGTGGCCTCATTTAACAATATTAAACCCAAATGACTATCAGCGTTCACTGCTCCTCTTTGTCACAGTAATAACCTTTATTTCACATTTTAATATTTTTTCAATGTCAATGGCCTAAAAATTAATTTGGAGTTTTCTCTCATAACATACAGTGTTGAATATCTCATTTAGATTCTTGTACTCAGTGATATACAGAGAAAGAATGAAGTATTTTTTAGGATAGAGTATGAGTCAAAGCTCATACTTGATTCCAAGTTAATGTATAATTTACTATTAAATAATTACTTATTTTAATTGTGGAATATTATGATCAAATCAGTTTTAACATTAATCATGAGGTTAAAATATTTTTGGAAATACAATAAAATATGTAATTTCAGTTAGATTTATTTAACAAATACTTTGACTACATTAAGTTAAATTCTAAAATAAATGTGTCACAATCATGACAAAATATACAACCATCTGACTTTTTCTATGAAGGAAAAGTCATAAACTATCTATATTGAATAGAATCTAATTTAAGATATCTTTATTTAAAACCATCTTTGTAAATGAAGAGTGAAATGTCACATATTGCTACCAGTATTAAATATTAAATATTCGTTAATCAAATCTTACTGCTTGGCAATATTTAATAAAAATATGGAGGCATAATTCTAAATTTTCCCTACAATATAACAGTAGTCACAAAATATTAAGGCTTATTCTAACCAAAACTTTGATATTGATGATGTGCAACAAACAAACATATAATACAAGAAATATAGATATTAAGCCCTTCTTGGGGTAGGTTGCAGTTTTGTCATAACAAATGACACAGGAGCTTGCCTATATAATGTGAATGATGATGATGAAATGCCAGGACCCATTTGGGATAATGTATGTATGTTTTCTCATGTAAATTTCACTTAGTTTCTCATAAGGAAGTTATTGAAATCCATATTCCACATTAAACATTTGTAGAAGACTAAGTTACAAAAGATAAGATAGTGTTTCCAAGTTTACAAAAGCAGATTCTGATCCCCATCATTAATTTCAAGAACAATTTTCCCTATTACACTATACAGCCAAAATAACTGTAACAGTGACTTCTACTTCTTTTTGATCCCTATTATTTTCTATATATACATTTATCTCAAAATGTTTATTAATAATTTATTAATTTATTTATTAATTAATTTTCTTTAAAAGTCAGATAAGATAATGACATTAAGACATAATATACTTTACTGACCCTGCCACTCTTTAGCAACTCCAGGTATAAGACACTGCTAGAGAGAATGCAGGTGGTAAGTACAATCTCATGTGAGTCCTCCAGTATATATATTCCAGAAGACAGGCATTATTATTCCCATGTACATGAGCATAAAGACTTCTACTTTGCAGGAATATTTGATCAAATATCAGTGCCAATTTAAAAAATTGTTATAACCGTATGCAAGTAATTTTTGTGAGAAATGGTATGTCTGTATTTAACTGAGAAAGATGGTTCATCTCTGTATTAGATACTTATAACAATAATTGTCAACAGGGATCAAAAAAATAATTGAAAATGCTGCCATATTTATCCAAAAGTTTACATTCACATGAATTTCATTAACACCTGAGTAATACTATAAAAAATGAGTGAAGTTTTAAAAAAATCATGTATTAGTGTGATTACCTGTAGTCAAAAATATTTCTAGAGTGATGTGTTCTTTACTTTTTAAAGCATTCTGGGAATGATAATTAGAAGATTTGTTAATGACTTCTTTTTGCCAAATGCACATGTTTTGTGTTATTCTCATTTTGGAATTGATTGGAGTTATGAATGATGAGAATACTTATGGATATTATAGATTATCCCATATGTAGTATTTTTTAGCATTTTATTTATTTTAATGTTCTTATGGTAGCTTTTGATGAATAATTTTTTAAGAAACCATTAAATATTTAACTTTTTACATATCTCATTATATATAGCCTGTTTTATCAGGCATTAATATTGTGAACTATACAATCATGTTTAAAATTAGCAGATCTTTGGAATTTTAATTTAAATTCCTATTGTCCTATTGTCTAGTAGTCTAATTAAACAAATAGACATTAAGCATATTTTATGTGCTTATCATTGTAATTGAAAGTGGGGACTATGGAAAATAATGCAATTCCTTTAGAGACTCACATGTCCAGTACACTGGTTCTTAATATATACATTATGATGAACCCAAAGTTAAGAAATACTTTTTTAGTATGTTGCTTGTTCTTACTAGTCAGCACTGATTTTAATGCCAAGAATTATAAAGAATTATAATAACCTCTCTTCTAAGCTGAGGCAGTGCTATTAATCCCTTAAATAGTGACAGCACCTTATATGATTATTGTATAATTATTAGAGACAAGCCTCCTTCACCTTTGCAATGTTTTTTTATTTTTTTCATGCTAAGACTCACTCCATTTTCCACTGCTATTGGAATCACAGAATGCATTGCCTGGCTTGAATAAAGTAACTGTGAAATTAACATTTTAACCAGAAAGCTTTCTATTGACCCAGAGATATAAAATTATTCCCTCTACTGAATGATATTCTTAGAGCAGACCAGGATGCAATAGTGTCAAAAAGAAGAGAGTAAAGATATCAATACAAAACAAACTCATTATCCTTTAGTTTATGGATTACACATGGGAAAAAAAGAGACAATTTTTTTGTCATTGAATATGTTCAGCTTTTCATTTTATTATGTGTACCATATAAAATGTTAAAAACAAACGGTGCTGTTTTACAGTGTCCCTGGCTAAGTATGTACCTCATATAAAGAATATTCTTTTTTTACAGGGTTTAAAATGAACACCAATAATTTGACCTTCAAAAATATTTCACAAGATAAAAAATATTAAAGAATCTTTACTAAGTTTCAGCTTTAAAAAAAAAGGCATTTCTATTTCCTCTACTATTTAATTCCTTCAGTGCTTAATTGGTTACACAGAACATTCATTAAGTAAAAAAGATATGCATTATTGCCCCGAGAACTCAGATTTAAGACCTGAGGAACAATTTTAACTATGAAAGAATTTGAAAGCACGTGTGACTTTCTTTTATTGCCATATAAAGCAGTCCATAACACCTCACTGATAGGTTTAATTGTTCATGCTCATTAATTTTTTTGATAAAGTGTTCTTTCAGTTTTTGAAACTGAAGTACTTAGTTTTTAAAAGAAAGTAGGAAAGTGAAAATATGAAACAAATGTTGTTATTCTCTACATGAATTAAATTAAACTTTTTCTTTCTGAAACAAATATAACTGTATTTTTCCATGCAGCTGCCAAACTGAACCATGACATGGCCAATTCATTCTCTTCAACTGTCTTCATGATGGATCCACAAGTTCTGTCCTGTTTAAGCTCAGATTTTTTTTTCCCACTAAAGTTAGATGATTCAGGTAACTCACACAGAAGCTGCCTATTAACTGACCTAGTTAAATGACATGCTTACCTTTGTAGAAACAAATGATAATCCCTTTTCCATGCACTGAAACACACACCTTAACAAATCTGTCAATCACGAGAGCTGAAGGATTCTATATTGTCTTTTATACTTAACTAGACAAAAGCAATAACACAAATAAGGAAATCTCTTTTTCAGACATTGGACATCTGATCTAGTCAAGTACTGTCAAAAGTAAGAAGATAAATTACCTTTTATACTTTTTAAAAGTACAAAAGATTCGTTAAAAATAGAAGAGCCAAAAAAAAAAAAAAAAAAAAAAAAAGAGAGAGAGAGAGAGAGGTGTAATTGGTAGGCTTTTAAATATATGTAGACTGTTTAGGTAGTAGTTTTGCATGCATTCTGAGCAAACATTTTGTTCTATATTTTTAAAGGGGGACTCTATTATCAACAACTAAATTCAACAACTTTTGTTTTAAAAAGCTAACAGCAATGTTCTCATTCCAATGTGAATGTTCTGAAAGGCCAGGTCTCATCATTTCTAAGGCATGGTTGGCTTTCATGCTGCAACTGTGCACAGAACATAATGGCACTCAATATTCCTTTTCATTTCATCAAAATGATGGCTTCTTTCCACTTACCTATGAAGTAAAAATTGCATTCTTCATTTTTCTATAATAATTTTATTGTCACAAAATAGCTCAGATTTATTTCATTTTTCTGTATTTGTCTCCTACATTATTGCTGTTTTCTAAGAATTTAAAATATTTGAAACTAGTTATATAATTATATAGAATATTTTTTATGTTGTGATAAAAGCAAGTATAATGGGCAATACTGAAGCTAGTACACTAGTTTTTACAGTGTACTATTCACTATTATGTGAGTAAATATAGTGATGGCAAGTGTTGAATCTTTATTCAATAAATGAATGTCCTTTATTTCATCTGACTTTAAGTTCTAAATTTTTATTGAATACTCTGTTGTCCATTAAAACAGTAACTCCTAGTAGCATTATTTAAGTACATAATAACACATTATTTCTAATGATGAGTTCCTCCAATCCAAGGGCAATGTGGACAGTGGCCATGGTTGGTATTTGGGGTCATATAATACAACAGAATGTACCTGAACTAGAATTGGCAGAGAAGACTAGCTTGGGATTATTTCAGTTGTGACCAAACTTTCAGAACTATAAATCATGGCTGGTGAATCCTTTAGAAATATTTTACCTGATTCATGAAGGGTTTGTTATACAGTATTCCCTCACTTACCATGGGTATTACATTCTAGACACCCCTGCAATAGGTGAAAATCTGCAAAGTAGGAACCTTACATTTATTTTAATATTTATATATATTTTAAGGCTTTATAAACCCTTCCCACACACTTATAAACCATTCCCAGTCCTTTATTAACCTTTTCCACACTTTTATAAACACTACTTATGTTCTTAAACATATTCTACACTCTTAAACCTACATAACTTTAACACCATATGTATACAGTACTGCAAAATCCTGCGATATAGCAAAAAATCCGTGATAAATAATTAAATATAATATTTTTAAAAATCCCGCGATACAGTGAGGCCGCGATAAGTGAACTGCGATATAGAGAGGGACTACTGTATTTCATTTGCCTCTTTTACTGTTTTATTCATATTAAGAGATGTCCAGTTCCTTGATTATGGTATTGTATTCTAATTGTCTATTTTTTTTACTGTTAGTACAATATTTTAAGTAACTGTGTCTTGGGTCTGTAGTATAAAGATTATATATACACACCCAATGTGAAAATTCAGAACCTTGATAGATGCATGGTAGACTTTGAGTAACTAGTTTAAAAACTTTTGATGATATAGCTATCCATTCTCTTTTAATGGTTTCTGAAAGGAGCCATACCACAGAGACAAACCATCTTAGAGTTTGGGCATTAGCTTTTAAAATATTAAAATCCCTAGAGAGGAAGCTTATTAATTTCTATGTGAATATGGTTTTATATATCTTGAAATTCAAATGAGAATTAATAGTTTTGCTCTTAAGGTTTCTCTCTCTGCAAATAGTACAATTCTCTCAAACATTCCACATCTATTCCATAAAATACAGTAACACTGAATAATATAACTGAGTTTAAGAACAAAAATTGAGTAATTATTTCTCCAAATAGTCTAAAGTATTGTCAATTTTCAATTTTCAAAAAAATAATTTAAAGCTACACAAATTATAAGATGCTAAAAATTGATACATTTTTAATATCGATATTCTATAAAATGGGGCATCATATTTTTTTCACAAGTTACTTTGTTTCCTCAGAAAATATTTATCAAGTTAAACATATGGCAACTTTACTGAATTTGCTTACTATTTATAATAGATTTTATGTAGTCTTTAGATATTACTATAGATAATATATCATCTATAACTAGTGAAGAATATGCCTTTTATTTCTTATTTTTGCTTAATTGCTATGGCTAGAACTTCCAATACTATAATGAATAAAGTAGTATATATGCACAGCTTTGCCTTGTTTCTGATGTTACATGAAAAACTTTCATCTTGTGATATATATAGCCTTTATTATGTTGAGGTCCCTTCCCTCTATACCTATTTTGTTGAGAGTTATTATCGTAAACATATTAAATTTTGTCAAATAATTTATTGAATCTATTGAGATTATTATGTGATTTTTGTCCTTTATTTTGTTAATGGGGTGTATCACATCTATTAATTTGTGAATGTTGAAACATTCTTGCATCTCTGGAAAAACAATTTTATGTGAGTATGGCTTATGATACTTTTAATGTATTATTGAATTCAGTTTGCTAATATGTTGTTCAGGATATTTTATTATCAAGGATATTGACTTGTATTTCTTTTCTTGGGTTTCCTTGTCTGATTTTGGTGTCAAGGTAATGCTAGTCTTGTAAAATGAGTTTGGAAGAATTTGAGAAGGATTGGTCTTAATTTTACTTTAAAAGTTTGGTAGAATTTACCAGTAAACCTGTCTGTTCCTGGTCTTTTTTGGGGGGGTGGGTGTGGGGCATGGGTAATTACTGATTCAATCTCCTTACTAGTGATTGGCAAATTCAAGTTTTCTATTTCTTTATGATTCAATCTGGGTAGGTTTATTTTCTTTAGGAATTTATTCATTTTTTCTAGATAGTATAATTTATTGGCTTATAATTTGTTTATTGTAGTCTCCTTTGATCTTATATACTTCTTTGGTATCAATTGTATTGTCTTTTCTCTCAGTTTTTATTTCCTTTATGAGTCCCCTCTTTTTTTTGGTGTGTCTTGCTAAAGGCCTGTCAATTTTGTTAATGTTTCAGAGAAGCAGGATTTAGTTTCATTGAGTTCTCATATTTCTTTTTAGTTTCTATTTCATTTATTTCCACTCCAACCTTTATGATTTATTTTCTTCTATTAGCTTTTGACTTTGTTTGATTTCCTATTTTAGTTCCTTAAGATCTAAAGTGAGGATGTTTATATTTTTTTCTTGTTGTTGTTGTTTTGTTTCTTGATGTACAAATTTATTGCTATGAACTTACCTATTAGAACTGCTTTTGCTGCATCCATTAACTTTTGATGTGCTGCATTTACATTTTAATTTGTCTCAAGGGGTTTTGATATCTCTTTTGATTTCTTCTCTGATCCATAGATAGTTCAGTCACATGTTATTTTATCTACACATATATGTGAATTTTCCAATTTTCTACTTTTATATTTTTGTGGTCAGAAGAGTTGCTTGATATAATTTCAGTATTCTTAAATAGAAGATTTATTTGTGGCCTAATATATAATATAGCCTAGAGAATGTTCTAGGTGCTCTTGAGTTGAATTAGTATTTCTGCTGCTTGTAAATGAAAAAATTTATATATTTAAGTGTATCTCATTTAATGTGCCTTTTAAGTTCAATTATTTTGTTTTTTTTGATTATGTGATTTTCTATCTGAATGACCTATCCACATGAGTGGGATATAAAAGTTTCCTGTTTTTATGTATTGCTCTTTATTTTTTCTTTAGGCCTGTTATTATTCCCTTTTTTTTTTTTGTAAAGATGTTTCTAAATGGATGCATAAATATTCACAAGTGTTATATATCTTGTTGGATTAACCCCTTGTTATATAAAGCATTTCTTTCACTCTTATTACAGTCTTTGTTTTGAACTCCATTTTGTCTGAATGAAACCAACTTTCTTCTGCTCTTCATATGCATGGGATGTCTTTTTGAAGCCCTTCACTTTCTGTCTGTGTCCTCATATCTGAAGTGAATCTTTTAGGCAGTACATAGTTGGGTCTTGTTTTTTTTTTGTTTTTGTTTTTGTTTTTTCATTCAGCCACTCTATGTCTTTTGAATGGAGAATTCAGTCCATTTACACTTAAAGTAATTACTTAAAGTAATTATTGATAGGTGTGTACTTATTACTATTTTGTTAATTGTTTTACGGCTGTTTTATAGCTGCTCTCTCTTTCTTCCTCTCTTGTATTCTTCCTTTGTGGATTGATGACTCTTTGGTGGTATGTTTGGATTCCTTTCTCTTATATTTATAACACTCTATTTTAACTTTGTAACAATTTAAGTTTAAATGCATTCTAAAGCTCTACATTTTTACTCCCAACCTCCTTATATGTTTATGATTTTTATCTTGTGTATCCCTTAACAAATTATGTACTTATTATTTTTTCTACTTTTGTCTTTAACCTTCATAAAAACTTTGAGTGATTAATATACCACCTTTATAACATTAGATCATTGTGAATTTTACAATGTATTTACCTTTACTACCTTCTTTTTTAAAGCTTAAAGACATCTTGTAAGGCCATTCAGTTGCTAATGAACTTCTTTAGCATTTGCCTGTCAGGAAAGCTTTCCCTTCTTTGGATCACATAGAGTATTTTGAGTTTTTTGTTTTTTTTTCCTTTAGCACTTTAAATATTGTGCCACTCCCTTTGTACTGAAAAGTTCTGAAAATTACTGATAGTTTTATGGGACTGTTCTTGTACATACAAGTTATTTTTCTTGCTACTTTTAAGATTGAGTCTTTGTTTTAAACTTCTGACATTTTAGTTATAAGGTTTCTTTGTGTGGGCTTCTGGGTTCATCTGCTTTGGAACTCCATGGATGATCTGGATGTCTGTTTACCGGGTAGGGAAGTTTTCAACCTCACTTATTCAGTTAAATTATTTGCCCCTTTCTGTCTCTCTTCTTCTTCCAGGACTCTATAACGAGAATGTTTGTTTACCTATGTTTTTCCATGAGTTCCTTAATTTATCTCCCCCTTTTATTCTCTGTTCTGATTGTGTGAAATCCATTGCCCTCTCTTAAATTCACTGATTCTTTGTAGTGCTTCATCTAGACTGCTGTTGAAGCCATCAAATGTATTTTTAGTTCAATTATTGTATTCTTCAGCTCTGTGACTTCTGTTTGACAATTACTTATATTTTCTATTTCTTTGATGAAGCTCTCACATGTTGATCCATCCTATGCCCAAGATTTGTAAGCATTTTTATTACGATTATTTTGAGTTCTTTATCAGTCAAATAATTTACCTTCATTTAATGAAGGACTTTTTCTGAGGTTTTGTTATTTAGTTTGGAACATATTCCCGTACTTATTCATTTTCCTTGACTCTATTCATTGGTTCTATGCATTAGATAAAACAATCACCTCTCCCAGTCTTGAGGGAATGGCCTTATATAGGAGATAAACCTTATCACTTAACTGGCCCTAACTCATGTTGTCTCTTAAACGTTTGTGATTGTCTAAGCAACCTATTTTATTTTTAGTGGCTCTCAGTAGTTGAGAGTATGTCAAAACCTATCACTATCCCAAATGAGAGGATATAAGTAAGCACACAGATTCAGGCACATACCCTTAGGCAGTAGCTTTGAAAGTATGTATAGAATTCTGTGGGGCTATAAATAAGAGTTCCACTGGCCACATGCACCAGGTAATCTAGAGGTGTCCCCTGAGTTGTAGTTATAAAAATTGAGGCACCAGAAAAGTGTACCAGTATTTCTTTTTCCCCAGGAAACACTGGCAATAGTAGTGGGCAACAATTGAATGTAAATATGGTGCCCACCAGCCTCCGTGTCCAGAATGTACAGTAGCAGACCCTTAGACATGTGACAGAACAGGAGTTTGACCCACATACCGAAGCTCCACAATAAGCAAATAGGCCTCTTTCACAGAAAGACTGGGGGTATGTTTTCATCTGTTATCTGCTCAGTGCTCTGGGGATGGCCAAGAACTTTTTCTCCATTTGTTACAGTTTCATGGGGCTCAGAAACACAAACTATGCTGACCACCAGAGCTAGGTGGTCAAGGGGCATTTTCTGGGTGGCAGCCACAAAAATGGAGTACCGTATGTAAAATCAGTGGACCACAGATAAGCTCCTCTCTTGGAGATACTGACACTCTGGAGATAGCAGTGGTAGAAGGCAAAGAAAGTATATGCTCTTTGCGATCTACGGGAAGGATTACAGTCAGTTCTTAGACTGACTTTTGATTAGAAGCCTCTCCCCCAGGCCTTTTCATATATAGGCTGGGCTCCTGGGTCTGTTGTCTCTTTCTGTGCCTTGTGGTGGTAGCCATTTAAGAACATTTTTTTCTCCCCATTGGTTCCAGTCCTATGGGACCCTCAAGCATAAGCCATATTGGCCACCATAGCCTGGTATTTAGAAGTGTCCCCAGGGCAACAGCTAGAGCAGGGTAGAAGCTCCTTTCAGGAAATACCAGCTACCTGGAGTGAGGCCTAGGGAGAATGAAAAGAAGGTACCTGTGACTGGTATGGGGCTCAAAGAGAATGCACAGATGCTGCCCACCAGCTGCCATACCTGGAGAGGATCTCAACAGGCCCCTCGGTGTCTGTTCAATTAGGTGCCTGCCCCTCCAGCCCGTGCTTTAAGATGACCTAATGAGCTTCTTTCACAGAATGTCCAGGCACGTCTGAACCAGCTGCTTCTGCACTGGGTCCTGGGGTGAATGAGTCCATATGCCCAAGTTCTTTAAAGGCTGTTTCTCATTTTACCATATCTTTGTGGGTCTCGTGGACCCAATCCCAGTTGCTTTTAAAAACTAGATGTTTTGGGGACTTGTCTCACAGGGGTAATGTTAAAAGTTGGGGTGCTCCATGTGGGGTCAAGACCTTTATTCCTCAGGACGCAGCTCCGGGTTTAGAGTTCCCTCCCAATGACAGGTCCCCATGCTGGAAAGAAATGCGTGGTAAACTTGTGTCACAACCTCTCCTACCCACTTCAGTGTGGATTGTTCTCTTTGACCTTGTATGTAGGAGTTATCCCGTTAGTTTTTAGGGTTTTTTTTTTTTTTCCAGAAGAAATTATGTATTTGTTGATTCAGTGTGTCCATGGGAGGTGGTGAGTTTAGGATCCTTCTATGTTGCCATCATGAAGTACTTCCTGTTTTTCATTGAAGAAAAATATCCTCAGAAAAGTTTTAAAGAAGTAATTTTGCATGCTCTCCTGTGCTATCATTTGTTTGCACATCTGTTTATGAAATTGTTTTGTCATTGGTCAACAGTTACTTTTTTGTAATAAAATTCAGCAACCATACCCATAAACTCCATTGTAGTGTATGCTAATTCCATCTACTTCCTCTTGAAATGTTTTGTACTCCCTTTTATAAACCATGGTGTTTTGGTTTCATTTATAACTCTCTAAACATTCCTCCTTTTGTTTTTCCTTCACTCTGTTTTATTGGAGCTGAAGAGTATAGAAGTTAAGAACAAATATTTTGGAATAAAACTGTTTGTATATGGCCCATGACTTCTATTTACTTATTTCTTCATCTATTAAAATGTAGATTTTAATATTGTTCTTATATTGTAAACCTGTTGTGGATAATTATTGGATAAAATAATAATTGGTGTTTTGTTACTGCTTATAGTTTGTTACCTCTAAATATCTTGTCAAAAGTTATTATAACATCTATTGTTTATTCACATCCTAATTTCTGAACTCCAGCTGTGCATCTGAATATGGCATTCCGAGTTACCTATTGGAAATTCCATATTATTTAACTCAAACGACCACTTTTTCTAAGTCTACCCTCTCCTTATACCAGTTTATACCTATTTATGGAAGCACTTGTTAGACAAATTAGAAATGTAAATGGTATTCTTGAACCCCATATCTTAACTCCAATCTAGTCGATTAATCTGTATTATTCTATTTTTTCCCTCGTTACCAATATCCAATTAATGTCTTTATTATTCAATAGTCTCATGACCATAAGAAGTTCTGCCAGATTAATCTCACAGTACAACTCTGATTTACTACTTAAAGTTAAGTTTTTCTACTAAAATTCCTTGTCTTGGTTTTCAAAACTTTTTATGGTCCTGATTACCATTTCCATTCTTATACTCTACAACTTCCTTAATTGTTACTGTCCAGACTTCCATTTCTTCCTTACATACATCGTGAGTCTTCTAGTCTTTGCCACTTTCCTCCTATCATAAAATTTCCTCTGGAATATCTTCCCACATATTTGTTATTTTCTCCCAATAAAAATGCCATATGTCCTATAAGTTTATAATCCAATTCCAAAATTACTTCATGAAACTCAGGTTATTCACTGTAAAATGATTTGCTTAAATCCAAAATATTTAATTTCCAATCGAATTCATTATTTTCTATCTCATGTTAAAGTTATTTTTATATGTATTTTCTCTCTAATGAAGAAACCTGTATTATCTTCTACAAGGAAGAACTGGAACTGCACTACATTAAAATAGTGGTGTAGAAAGTTGGAGTAAGTAGAAAGAAACTTGAGTTTGAATCACTGGCCCCTCCATCCACCCTTGATGTGAACCATCCCTTTGTCCAGCGTATCCACACTACACACCCCTAAGTCACTAGAGGAGTCATCTTAGTTCTCAGATCAACTCATAATGTTCCAGGTCTTATTTTAAAATAAACCTTATTTTGCATAATAATAGCCACAAAGCAAAAGAGTGGTGATGCTAGCAATTCACATAAGCCAGAGAGAAGCCATAAAGTGCTTCCTTTTTAGTTGAGTACAACACAATATTTTGAGAGAGACCACATTTACATAACTTATATTATGCCATATTGTTATAAATCTTTTACTGTGCCTAATTCATATATTAAAATTTATCATAGGTACATATAGGAAAAAAGAGTGTACCTATAGGGTCTGGTACTATCTACAATTTCAGGTACTGGGCATCTTGGAACATATCTCCTGTGGATAAATAAGGGCTACTGTATTTAAGGATAGACACATTCTCTATTATTATTTTCATAAAAATCCACATTATAATGGGATTAGCCTGGTGCATCAGGCATTTCTCCAACTGTTTTCTGTCTAGTAATTTGATTGGCCTACCAACAAACCTGGTGGCAACAATTTCTTTATCAGCTAGCTGGCTTGGTAGCAACCTATGCACCATGATCCTGAAAGTCACAAAGAACATGCATATTTCTTTATTTATTTTAGCATTAAAACCAGTATATAAATTGAATTATACTTCTAAATACTCAAGAGTTTAGAAATCTATTTAACTAGACAGCTAAGTCCTAATGTAGAGTCCTTCCCAATGGAATATTCAGTATTTTTTTTAAGGAGAAGGAATATCAATTAAAAGACACTGAAGATGTATTTCCACAACCAAATATGTTGAGAGTCCCCAACACTAATCCACTGACTGACTGAAGTTTCCACTTCATCGTTACAGACACATACATGTTCCACTCCCACCACTGCCCCCAGTTCTTCTACTATAAAGTCTGCTTCTCCCATCCTGAGATCAGAAAATATCTAATAGTTGGACCTTTGCCTCATATCATTCTCTATAACTCCTTTGTCTTAACTCAGTGTGTCTTAAACTCCAGATGATAAAACTCAACAGTGGTAACTGGCAACAACAAAGGCTTTGAAGCTCAATCTAGATCTACAGATCCAAGAATGGTGTCCAGAAACCATATATCTTACCAAGTACCTTAATGATTATTTTTATTATATACTGAATTCCTGACAGTTTTCCTTATTCATTGCTGGACATATTATCTGATTCACAATAGTTCTCTTCATTCTGCACTTTGAATGATTGCAGTAAGTGCAGCATATATGTGGATGGCCCTGACTTTCTTTGTTCTGTGATAACTAACGAACTTTTCCTCTCCTCAAAGTTTTGGCCACAAACTCCTTGGAATCTGTCATCTACGGAAACTGGGGGGTATCCAAAATCACAAATTCATACTATGATCCATCAATCCATTTGTCTTCCTAAAGTCACCTCAGAGTAACGACTTTTCTCTTTCATGTGAAGATACAACCCATTTATTACAACTTCACATCATTTGCCCAGGCAGCTCATTTTAGCTTTCTTCTTTATCCAGTGTAGATTCTGTAGTTCATCATTACAATCACTCCCTTGAAAATGACTTTGCCTGCTTTCCCATTTCTCTTCCAGATATATTTACCTGGTACTCCAACTATGGATACACTCAAACAACTATCTTCTCTGTTTTATTCAAGCAATGGCTTACTCCTGGAGAAAATCCCACATCCTGGAATGAGTGTGTTGCTGTGGATTCACGAATGCTAACCTCATTCAAGCACTTAAACCAAAATCCCTCATTCACTCTGCAATTATATTCTACCTTTTTCTCTTTTCTTAACCCTATTATTTATTTGTTGTATGCTGATGTTTTTAACTGGCGTCATTAAGAAAATAAAAGCCATGTGACACAAACCTCCTCATCTTCTTTTAAGTAAAATGTTAATATATTTATTTTTTTAATCTCGTGTGTGTGTGTGTGTGTGTGTGTGTGAAGATAGGAGAGTTTCACATTTCATCCAAGGATGATCTCTCCAGAGAGACTGTGGATCACATTTTTATTACTTGTATTTCACTTATTTCCCCTATGTTACCTGTATCTCCTTCTCAATAGAATCATTCTATTGAGAATGAATTATCATTTTTAAAATAATAAATTTTAAAGGAAAATCTTTTCTTGAATCTTCAACTCACTGAAGTTCTGCTTTCTCTTTTCTTTATAGAAAACATTTAGAAAAATATTACCTGTTTGTTCTGTGTCTTCTTCCTTTCTTTTCAGTCCATACCAGTCTTGGGTTCCTTTTCTCCAGGTCTACATGTTTGCAAATTAATAGGCACATCTCTAGCCTCATCTTATTTTTTCAAAGTGTCATATGGTTGATACTTTCCTCTTAAAAATATTACTTTAGTCTGTTTTATCTTATGATCTGCTTTCTCCTATTGACTAAAAAATTTTTTATCAACATCATTTGCTTCTAAAGTCCCCCAAAACTTCTAAAAATTGTGGGTTTTATTTTTCAAAAATTAATCCTTAGGTTATTTTAAGTATTTTGCTCTTCTCTCCTCATGATTCCATTTATATTAATCATTTAATGTCATCTATATCCCAACCACTCCCAACATTATATGTACAGTAGAAAACTTCTCTAAGTATTCAAATAATATATTTAATTATCTACTTTGCTTTTAACTATGGATGTTTAATAGGCTTCTGAAATATATATCTAAAACAACTCTTTTTTTCCTATATTCACTAATTTTCCCTTTCAAATAACTATAAGTAAGGTAGAAATTTCTCTTTCAAATAAATATAAGTAAGGTCAAATATTGCCTTGGATTTTCAAATAAAAAACAGACTCTTAATTTATCTTCATTATCCTCTTCATCAATCAAGTCTATAGATCCAACCTCTAAATGTTATCAAAAATCAATCTACTTTTCTTCATCTGCCCTTACACTACTCTAGCCAGGCCATCTTATCATGTCTAGACATCTTGAGATGCATTTCCTTAATGGTCCCCCTCTGCCAGTCTGGTCCCTGTTAAGTGCATCCTTTATCTAACTATAAAAGTGCTCTTTTGAAAACATTAAGTGACTCACACCAGTCTTATTCTCAATATTCACCAATGGATTCCCATTAAACAATATAAAAATTACCCTCTTATATGTGGCCTTTATGCAAGCCTCTACCCAGTCTGGCTCTGGCCAATCTCTAGAAACATTATTAGAAATGACTTTCCCCTTTACTCACTGTGCTTTAGTGCAGAGATTGAAGATTAGAGGCCTATGTATGTGGAGAGATGATTTTCTGTATGTTTCTTATGATTTTACATATATTGTAAGCAGAAGCACTGACTTTTCATTGTTCAAGGCAGTATTTTCAAGTGTGCTCTTATCATGGATAGCCTTGGAATATAGAGCTAGCCTCCCTCCAGAGCAAAGGGTTTACTGAAAGCCTCGGAAGATAAAGATGACATTTACCCCCAGAGCAAAATAACAGACATATGCTGGTATCAGCTGGCTTCCTTGCGTTGATCAGTGGGAAATGAAGCTGGGAAAACCAACACAGACAGCAATAATCTGACTACTGTTATGTGAACAATAACTGTCCTTTGTCCTGACAAAGGAGTCTCACATCTTGCAGTGTTGATGAAACTGTAAAAGGCTAACCTGTTAGATTGAAAATACTGTAAAATCCTCAGCTCTACTAAAAACTTTTTTAGCTGTGTCATCTTGATAGTAATTACTGTGCTGTATGGTTTTTCTTTTCTTTTTTTTTACTAATTTGATTTATTTGTCAATATTGCAAAATATGGAGATTTCATGTGAAAATCAAGATCCAAGCTCCTCTTTGAAAATCATAACCTCTAGCTAATCTGAACCCTGCTTCTCTCATGGCAAAATCACTTGGATTGTCTGTGACTCTCATCTTTATGAGAGCTGTATACTCTCAATTCACCAGAGACAAACCCCCCCACACACACCTCATTGTTATATTGGTACTAAGATACACTGTGATTTGTCATTTATCATTGCGCTAGCCCTGTAGTACTCAGTATTACAAAGTTGAGGGAGAAAACAAAAGATGGACCCAGAAGACTAGTGTATCACAAAATTAGGACACAGCATATCTTTTTGCGTTAGTGAAAAAATATTCCTATGTGTTTAATATGCAATCAGAAAGTGTCCCTTTGGGAAGAATACAATTAAGATTCCATTAACATGCAATCGAATTGTATCTGGGTAAAAGAATACAACTAAAGACACGCTTCTGACTCACTCATTTACCTGAATGGTCCCAATAGGAATCTGAGTCACAACCTTGGCCCTCGCCAAAGTATCCTGTTTTCAGTTCATGAAACAAGGCAAGAACTGTCCTACTTTGTGCCCTTTCATGCTGTTCTGTCTGCCAGGAGTGCTTTTTCCTGTGGATCTTCACAAAGCTTGCTTCTTTTCAGCCTCCAAATCTCAGTTTAAATATCATCATCTCAAAGAGGTTTCCAAACATCCCTTCTAATTAGATCTGTCCTGATCATTGTTTATTGCAGCACATTTTCATGAGCTTAATAGCACTTTTCTACATTTGTAAATTCATATTGATTTATTTGTCTATAAATGTATGTTTTACCAATAGACCCCAAATTCCTTAAAGAAAGAGACCCAGGTTTATATATAGAACACATAGCAAAGCATATGTACTTCCTTGATTGAATATTGGATAAATCAATGAAGAAATTGTCTTCAAATACATTCTGATTAGCAGCTTGATGTACTATGTATGGGTAGCACTTGGCACTGAAAATTTTATAGCTAAGGTGCAATTTGTTTTGGTGTTTTCCTATTAAAATTTCCCGCTTTTTGTGTAGTTGTTCTAACATAAAGTAAGAACTCCTTAGAGTAAAAAACATAAATTTCTCACTACTTCCATTAGATCAACAGACTATCATTCTCTTTTTATAGAATAGACACTGTTTTTAACATTTGGTTAGTACATTTTCTCTTTAAAAATGCCTGTTCATAAATTTCTCAATTCTGTATTTTCCAACTAGAGGTGTGCTCGGGGAACCCTGAGTTGTAGCTTTTTCAAATTTCTGTGTTATTTAAACTATTGTTGCTGATTTCAGGCTTTCAACCTGAAGTCACAGAAAACAGAGTTGGAAAGAAATGCACAATTTAATCTCATGAGATGGGGCAAATTGGCTGGATCATACTATCCTTTATAATGTCCTTGGTTAGATGCTCATGCATATCAAGTCAACAAATTAACAGGCTGATTAATTCTATTTCGATTTAGAAGTTGTGCCTCCATTTTTATTATGAATTTAATAAGTAACTTGACGCTCAATTTGGAAAGCTGCCTGGCTCTATTTCCTTTTAAAGCTTCTTTAAGTCTTAAGGTGGTTTCTGTTAGTTAAAGCCCTTTCTCCCACAGTGACTGTATGTGGAAATAGATTGTTTGAGGGGGTGATGAAGGTTAACTAAATTTGTAAGTGAGAATCCTAATTCAAGAAGACAGGTGTCATTTCAAGAACAGGAGGAGACACCAGAGACCTCTCTCTTATCTTCCTTCCCTCCGAGTGTGCACCCTCTACAAGCCAGGAAGAGAGGCCTCACCCAAAATTAACCATTGGCACCTTGGTACTGAGAAAAAAAAAATTTCTGTTGTTAAAACCACTCAGTCGGTATTATTTTCTTGTGATAGTCCTAGCAGACTAATATACCATTAAATATTAGATGCATGTATCCTTAGGTTTTTTCCATTTACCATAAAAAGATGAAGGGCAGATGTTATCATCAAACTACATAATACATACACACACATCATTTAACGAATATGCATGTTATATATTTCTCTCACTGCATTATTTAGAAATGTGATTAAGCTACTTTAGGAAAAAATACCAATTTGACTATAAGTATGCAGATATAATCATACAATATTCATATATTAACTTTATATAACTGTATGTTATAGAAAAACATTTCAGTGACTATTGTAGACAATGAATTATTAAATTATTTTCTGATAACTGCTCCCCCACAATGTAGTTTCAGAGGTAAGTTTCCTCAAAGCAATATTCTTTGTTAAAATAATTTTAGAATCTTTACCTTGACTTCTTGCACTTTAGTGTTAAAGTGTTTTTGTAATTATGTAACTTTTCTTTAAATAGTCCTTTTTAAAAGTTTTACTTTATGGAAAACTAAAACAAGAAAAGAAAATGAAATAACTTGATCTCACACACACATCTTGAAACAGATTGGCATTTGAATATACAAAGTTTGACTTTAGAGACTTTGGGTTCTTTTGATATTGAAAATATTTACTTTTAATTTTGATTCTAACCTACTTATTTTATTTGTTACTGAGATATAATTGACATATACAAAACATTATATTAGTTAAAATTTGATTTCCTTGTAATAAGAACTTTCAAAATGTATTCTCTTGAGAACTTTAAAATATGCTATATTATTTTAATTATAGCCACTGGGCTGGACATTACATCTCATGACTTATTTATTTTATAGCTGCATGTTTGTGCCTTTTGATCTTCACTCCTTTCAACCCCACCCCACCCCTGACAATGACCAATCTGTTCTCTGTATTTATGAGCTATGTTTATTTTTTAAGATTACACGTGTGAGATATAGTTTATAAAAAAACAAAAAGTATATGATCTTGAGTTCCATCCATGCTGTTACATTTGGTAATTTTTCCTCTTTGTCCTTTCTTCTATTAATAGACACAGTTTGTTTTTGTATCTAGGTATTGTAAATAATGCTGGAATGAACATAGTGGTGCATATATCATTTTTAATTAGTGTTTTTACTTTCATTGGATAAATACCCAGGAATGGCATTACTGGATAACATGTTAATTTTATTTTTAATCTTTTGAGGAAATTTCACAGTTTTCCATAGTGGCTATACCAGTTTACATTTCTACCAACAGTGCACCGGGGTCCCATCATCATCACCTCTTGTTATTTCTTGACTTTTTTATAATATTTATTCTAACAGGTCTGAGATAATAATCTCACTGTGGTTTTGATTTGGATTTTCCTGATGGTTTGTAATATTGAGCACTTTTCATACACCTGTTGGCCATCTGTGTGTTTCTTTTAGGAAAAAAAATGTCTATTTACATCCTATCCCAGTTTTTTTTTTTTTTTTTTTGGATTGGTTTTATTTTTATTTTATTTAGTTGAATTCTTGAAATATTCTGAATATTTAACTCATTATCAGATACATGATTTAAAAATACTTTCTCCAATTCAGTACATGATCTTTTCATTTGTTCATTGTTTTCCTTACTATGGAGAAGCTTTTTAGTGTGATGTAGTCCCACTTGAGTTTTGCTTCTGTTGCCCCTGCTGTTGGTGACAAATCCAAAAAAATCAAACAGCCTAAGTGCCCATCTGTAGATGAGTGGATTAATAAACTGTGGTACATTTACACAATGGAATACTATGTAGCAGAAAGAAAGAAGGAACTCCTGCCATTCGTAACAACATGAATGGAACTAGAGAGAATTATGCTTAGTGAAATAAACCAGGCAAAGAAAGCAAAATACCATATGATATCACCTAATACAGGAAACTAAAGAACAACACAAACAAAGGAACTAAATAGAACAAAGAGCAGAATAGCAGTCAATAGGGGGGAGGGGAGAGGGAGAGAAAGGGGATAAGTAAGGGAAGGATTTAGTCAAGGAACATGTATAAATGACTCATGGACATGGACAACGGGGAGGGATATGATTATGGGAGAGGGGGTGGACTGGGTGGGGGAGAACAATGGGGGAAAAGTGAGACAATTGTAATTGAAGAACCTAAAAAAAAACAAATCATCACTGAGATCAACGTCAAGAAGCTTAGCTTCTTTGTTTTCTTTCAGCAATTTTATGATTTTGGGTCTTACATTCAAGTTTTTAATCCATTTGAGTTAATTTTTGTGTATGGCATAAGAGACTGGTCCAGTTTAATTGTTCTGCATGTGGTTGCTCAGCTTTCCCATTACCATTTACTGAAAAGACTGTTTTTGCCCCACTGTATATTCTTGGCTGCTTCATTGTAAAGTAATTGACATATATGTATGGGTTAATTTGTGGGCTTTCTATTCTGTTCCATGGATCTATGCGTCTGTTATTTTGCCATCCCAGAGGGTTCTTAATACTATAGCTTTTTACTACCATTTGAAATCAGACTTTGGCTGAGGTTTCATCTTTACCTTTTGTTTGAAACATATATTTTGTTTCTTCAGCCCCTTGTCTCTTTGTTTTGGTTTCTATGCATGAGATAAAACTACTACCACTCCCAGTCTTAAGGATGGCCTCATATAGAGATAAACATTGTTTTTTAGCCTTGCCCTACCTCCTGCTGCATGGGCAACAGCAGACCCTCCATATCACCCTGCCCAGGCTCTGTAGCTTCAGCTTCACTGGAGAGGACACTCCAGCGTCATCGCAAGATGTCGATTCAACACGGGAGGAGACAGATACCATGTCACTCCCGAGTCGGACTGCACAGCCATTCTCGGCGGTGCAGATAGACTCTTAAGAAGCTACACCATCGTCTCTCGAGACGGACGGCTGCCGAACGAACCTCTTGATTATTCCTCAATTCCTTGTAATTGTTGAAGCAGTCTTTTTTATTTTTAGTGGCTCCCAGTAATTTAGTCTGTATCAAGGCCTGCCAGTGTCCCAAGGGGGAGGAGCTCAGTCGGCACCTAGATTCAGGCTAATTGGAAGCCAGACTCTCTGATAGCAGCTTTTAAAGTATATAAATGCATACAGCCCTGTGGGACCAACAGCCTCACAGAAAGACGGGGTGTGTTTTAGTCTGTTCTCTGTGCTGTGCCCTGGGGGCGGCAGCCAGCCAAGAACTGCCTCTGTTTGGTACAGCCCCATGGGATACAGAAACTCAATTCCCACTGGTCACTAGAGCCAGGTGAAGAAGGGGCATTCCCTAGGAGCAGACACATAAAATAGGGCACCAGCTGTAAAAATCAGGACACTAGATGCATGAACAGGAGATAGAGGTGCTCTGGATTGTAGCAGAGGAAGAACTCAAATATCATGCTGGACTTCTGAAGTCTCCAGAGAGGATTCAAGTGGGCCCTTATATGTGTGTTTGAATAGAAGCCCACTCTTCAGGCCACAGCTATGAAAAAAAAAAAAAGCTAATAGGCCTCTTTCTGAGAAACACTGGACACCTAAGTCTGTGGCCCCTTTTTGTGCTCTGGAGGTGGCAGCTAGCCAAGAACTGTTTTCCGTTTTACAGTCCCATGAGGCTCAGGAATGCAGGCCCTGCTGGCCACGAGAGTCAGACAATCTCGCAGTGCCCCCTAGTGGCAATGGGGCGGAGGCTGAGGGTATAAGCATCTTTCTGGGAGATACCAGTGAGCTGTAGCAAGGAAAATGGAAAGTATCAAAATGAGGTCCACTAGCCTCCATTCTCTGAGAGCAGCCTGTAGCTCCTAGTTGTGCACCAAACTCTGGGACAAAGAAGTAGGCCTCTTTCGTAGAAAGACTGGGGAGTGTTTCAGTCTGTTGTCTGCACAGAACCCTGGGTATGAGAGCAACATGAGAAAAATCTCTTAGATTGTTAGAATCCCCTGGGATCCAGGAAGGCAAGGTCACTATGGTCAACAGAACTAGGGGAACAAGGGGTGTTCCCTGGGTGGCAGCTGCAAAACAGTGGCACCAGTTGTATGCAAAAGCTCCCCTCTGGGAGCTACTGATGCTACAGAATGAAAAGTTGGAGCCTGCCCAGTGGAGCAAGGCAGAGGGAGAGCATGAGGACAGGTCTGCCAAGCCTCCATCTCTGGAGAGCATTTCAGCAGGTCCCTAGATGTGTGTTATATTAGATATCTGCTCCAAAGCTTTCAGTTGAGCCTCTTTCACAGAATTTCCAGGCAGTTTTCAATTAGCTTCCTTTGGGCCTCGCCTTTGGGTGGGTGGGTGGGTCTTCGCGTGTAAGCCCTTTAAGAACAAGAAGTCATCTTTGCAGCTGTAGGGGAGGCTGAATTTTGCCTCTGGCCTCTTATGGTTTTGCAGCTGGGCATGAGAATTAAAAGAGATATAAAAGAGCATAACAGGAGAAAAACATACACATGTATATGTTTTATGTGATATGGAAATGAAGACCCAGAGAAGTGGTAAAACCTAAATGCTTTAATAGTAGGTTGAATAGAAAGGCATTGTGGAAAGATAACTGACCGTGAGGAGATGCTACAAAAAGATAGGCATTGTTTTATCAAGAATCATTGTTGCAAACATTGTACAATTATTTTTTACATAATTATCTCAGTTATGATTCGCCGTTGAATATTTTTCCTGGTACAGGGAGGGCATCTTTCACATTAGAGATTTTATCTTCTGTTCTCAGGAAGAAGGGGTAGATTAAAATACCATGCTTACATCTGCTGTTTTTCAAATACCTTTAACTCAGGAAAGTCCTTATGCCAAAGTGGCATATTTTGGGATGACCTATTCTGCCAGCCTTCACAGTTTAATGGACACGTAAATTCTGATATCCAGGGTCTCTAAATCCACAGAACCTAAAGCTGGGACTTCAAAGGAGAGATTGCAGAGACACAGACTAGAGCACTCACTGGGACTATTGCGGCTAGCATTGATTGTGACAGGAGGGGGGACCCCATCGCAAGGTGGGCATGCCAGTTTCTCCCTTAAGAATTTAGAAATGGTTAAGTTCCTTCTGGGTATTAACTATGAACTTGAGCACTATCACACACTATCTTCCACTATGTGGAACTAGGAGGCTCAAGCCCATTTGCAAAAGTAGAAAAAAACAAAAACAAAAAACAGACACACAAATGGAAGCGAAGAGAAGCAGTGAGGAAAGAATCTCTGGGTTGCCTACAACCTCTCCTCCCTTATCCAGCTATTTTCAGAGGCCAACCATGAGTGACCTGGGTTCTATTACTTCCTCCCCTTCTGTTAACCTTACTCAGCTGGTCTTTTCTGAGACCATTTAATGACTTTCCCCTAGCAACCTGCCCTTTTACCTTTAAGTAATTGTGAAATGAGACTTAACATCCAAGATACTTGGAAAAATTCAAAAGAATATTAGATTTGGCAGTTGATATGATCGGTGAGCTACTTTTAAAATGCACATTAATAATAAGTCACCTGTTACTAATGTGGTGCCCTGGTGGGAAAGAACTAGCTCTTGGAGACAAAAAAAAAAAAAAAGTTCCATTTAGAAACTTACTATAAGTATTAACTCAGAAAAAAGAAGCATGCTTTTGTTTATTTTCCCTTCTTCATTCATGTTTCTATATGGCCATTTAAAAAGAGTAGAAAAATAATTAGTTTTAGACTCAAAATTATTTTATTAAAAATTTCAAAATGTAGCTTTTGGGAACAAGAGTGCTGAGCAAAAACAGTCTATTCTGTGGTGTGTATTTTTCTTTTTCTCTTTTGAAAAATATTGTATATGTTAAAAAATATAATTTGTAGAAAATCTTATCATTACCTAGTATTTTGCAAGGAGTTCTACTGTATTTATATTAATCTGATACCCTCAGAATACCTGGTCACAGTGTAGGTGGCGAGATTGTTATGAAACATAAAACCATTATTATGCTCTTAGTTTTGTGCTCACCTTTAAATCTATGATTTCATTACTATTCCTTTGAATAATGTTTTAAGTAGAAAAGACTCAGTAATAATATCATAGTTTTACCCAGGAGCCAACACTGAAACAAACTGGCACATATTTGTTCCTACATTATTCGGCAGTATGATGGATGGTGGCAATTACTGGAAAGAACAATATTAGTTTTACAGTTATTGTTATTAACTTAAAGTGCTAAGAATAAAATCCCATATTTCACTAGATACTCCAATCGCCGCCAAAATATATGACAGAAGAACATTTTGTAATCCCTATATTTTACACTGACTGCACAACTAGAAATTGGCAGAGTCAAATCATTTATATCTCCTTATTACCAACTTGCAGAGCCATTGAGAATATGGAACTAGTGATGGATATTTTTGTGGCAGATGTTGTTTTATTCTCTCCCACTGTATTAAATTTACCATACATTGGTTCTACTGCAGTTTATTAAAGTTTCACAAAAATATTAGAATAGAATAGCAAGACATACAATTTGCTTACCCTTATTTCCTGTTGACAGAAATAATATTTACTTATTTATAAATTATGAATATCATAAATGTTGGATTTATAGGTAACCAGTAAATATTTAAGGAGACAATATGAGTAAGCATTTTCCTAAATTCCAGACAGACTGTCATAGTATTTTCCTCTATAAATAAGGTAAATGTCTAAGTAAAAGTATTATCCTTACAGTCCAGATAAAAGCAATTAATAAGGCACTAACAGAAAATATTGTATTTTATGTTATAGATAGGCAGACTTGTAGAGTAGCTCTGAGCATTGATTGTAGAAGAGATTTCCTCAGTTTAGATCACAGTCTACCAATTACTACGTGGCTTTGGGAAATCTAACTTCCCTGTGACTTATTTTCCTAATTTACACAATAGGGAAAATAATGGTTACCACTTCACAAAATTGTTACGAGGATTAAATGAGTTTATATAAATAATGTATTTGGAACAACACTTGGCATACATTTGTACAGTGTAAATGTTACCTATACATTTAGTAATCAAGAAGACTGCAGTGAAAGATGCTGCAGCCTGTAAAATAACAAGACTATTCATAGACTAAAATCTCTTTAAAATTTTAAGGCCTGATTTAAATTCAAGGTATTTTAAATAAGCTACCCCAAGATAAAATAAAATTCCCCTAAACTAAGTACACACAACTTAAATGATCACAGAATCATTATTGAAGAACACTTTAAACTGCTATCTGATCTCTCAGTAGGTTTATTTGGAGTTTTTATTCTTAGTTGGACAAGTTCGATTACAAGTACTCAGTATATTTTGGTTCATGCTGGAGCCTTCTCTATATGAAAACTATTTGCACACCCATTTTCACTAACCGCCACATAGTCATCAATCCATTTTAAAAGAATATTTATAACAGAATACCTCAAACAATTTGAAAGCTATTATGACTTGTATTGAGATTTCTCTCTGAAAATATGCAGGGTATTGCAATCAAAGAGCACATACAAAAGTAGTTGTGATTATAAAATAGAACATGGGAGAAGAGGCTACTTATACTAACACACCTTTTTATAAAATAGCTTTTCAGATGAGGTATTGAAAAGCTTTATAAATGCTTTTGGGAAAGAATGAGAACCATAAATTCCTCTTTGATACACTTTGAGTACATTTATTGTGAAATACATTCTAATTTGTCTCATTTATCTCTGAAGCCAAATACCCTCTACCTTGCTTCTCTCTGCTGTAAAGTGTGGAAAGTTAAGTACTTTTCTTCTAGCTATTTTCCAGCTAGAGGTAGCTATTTAGTTTTGGCCATTTGAATTGTGAGCATTCACCTTCTGAGAATGTCTTCTTTTCTTCTAGGAAAAAAGGCAAATGCCTGCAATGAAAAGGCATGTGGCCCTTTTTTCTTCTTCCTGACTAGAATGGAGACATGCAGTTAGAGGTGGGGTAATCATCTGGCAGCCATGAGGATATAAATATGAGGATGAAAGTTTGAAAGATGGAGTTATGGACCATGAGGCTATTTTTGATCAGGTACACCAGACCTAGAAATGCCTATCTCCAGACTTCCTGTTAAATTAAAAAAGATCAATGTCTTCTTTATTTGAACTACTCTTTGTGAAGATCTACATTGTATTTTTAACTTTTAGACCTAGATTTATCAATTTCCCTCCATATCTTTTCTTTATACTTATTCTTTCCTCTTCTCTAGTAGTGTTTTTTTTTCCAGATTTAATGTGTTTTATTGATTAAAATATTACATTTGTGCCAATTTCCCTTCCCTCTGCTCCCCTCCACCCGGTGGCCCCCCTCCCTCCAGTTGTCCCCCCCTTTTAGATTATGTCCATTAGTTGTGCATACAGTTCCTCCCAACCTCTCTCCGTCTATTCCATTCCCTCCTACCATGATCCCCAATTCCTATATCATCTCCCTCCCTCTCCCCACTCCCCCTCCCTGTTGACCTCCCCCCAATATGCTTCCCGTACCCACAGTTCCTTTTCCACTCTCGTTGCCTGTTTAGTTTGCCTTTGTTTCATCTCCCTAGCTTCTGTTTTTTAAACCAGTCCCTTTAACATCTCATATAACAGTGGTTTGGATCTAATGAACTCTTTCAGTTTTATTTTGTCCTGGAAACACTTTCTCTGTCCTTCTATTCTGAATGACAATTACGCTGGATAGAGTATTCGTGGTTGTAGGTTTTGGATTTTCATTACTTTGAATATTTCTTGCCAGTCCCTTCTTGCCTGCAGGGTCTCCCTTGAGAAGTCAGCTGATAGTCTAATTGGGACCCCTTTGTACATAATTCTTTTCTTCTCTCTTGCTGCTTTTAAGATTCTCTCTTTATCTTTAATTTTTGACATTTTGATTATAATGTGTCTTGGAGTGGTTCTCCCTGGGTCCAGTCTCTTGGGAACTCTCCTTGCTTCCTGGACCTGCAAGTCTATTCCCTTCCCCAAGTCTGGGAAGTTCTCCTTTATTATATTTTCACTCAATTTTTCAAGTTCTAGTTCATCTTCCTCACTCTCTGGCAAACCAATGATTCTTATGTTGGGCCTTTTATAGCTGTCCCAGAGGTTTCTGATCCTCTCATCGTTGCTTCCCATTTCCTCTCGCTGCATTGGTTGACTGCTTGTTCCTTCTCCATATTCCAGTTTGTTGAAATGAACTCTGGATTTTTTTTCCTCACCATCTGTCTCGTATGTGGTTTTGTTCCTTTCGTTATGAATGTTTTTCGCTTCTTTCTTATCTTTTTCCTGCTCTTTTGTGAATTCTGTAAGCCACCTGATAACAATGGCCCAGAACTGAGCCTCTGACAGGTTTCTTATCTGTTCATCTGTCAGGTTCTCTATCTGTTGCCTGGTGAGCTGTGCCACCGGGATTTCTATAGTTGTCTGCCTCATTTTGACAGATGCGTTTTGTTTTCTTGGGCCGGCTGTAGGGGGCAGTGCCTGTGTACACGTCACAGTTCAGCGACCGGTGCCTGTCCACGACCTATTTCGCAGCCCTGTGGTGCTTTCTTTGGGGGCGGGGGTCCAAGATGGATTCACACAGTTATTCAGCTAGGAGACCGGGATCCGTCCTCCCGCCCCCCTGGGCCTCACCGTTCAAGGCGATGCGGTGGCTGCTTTCCCCAGCGCTGGGGTCGCGCACCGCCAGGGGCTTGACTGCCGCCGGGATTTTTCGCCGCCCCGCCGCTGTCCCAGGTGCAACCGCAAACAGCGCTGCCCTCTTTAACTCTTACCTGCCCAAATGGCACTGCTGGTTTATAACTTCATATGTTGGGCTTCCGTGTAGTTTTATTTTCTGCAATTTCTAGTTATCCTTTGTTTTGAAGTAGTTGTATTCCTCTCTAGTTGTAGAGGGAGACCTAGCGTGTCCGTCTAAGCCTCCATCTTGGCCGGAAGTCCTCTAGTAGTGTTTTGAGATGTATAATTCTAGTCAAAGCACTCAGTTCTCTTTAAAAAATAAAACAGCAAGAAGTTACCTGGATGTTTTTAATTTTCCTCAGATTTAAATATTTATTGAATATTCACAGAGTGGAAAGAAAAACATTAAAATAGGGGTTGAGTTTTTAATGTTTGCTGAATATTTAGCACATAACATTTCCATGCAAGTTCTATTTATGCTTCTTGAGAACACAGAAAATTATTCTGTTTAATGGTAGGATCCCTCATCTTTTATCCTTACAACTAACTTGTAGGCCACTTAGAAGTTGATAATTTTGTTTTCTCTCCACACATCCTATTGTAGAATTGTAAATGAAGTACACGTTCAATAAATTATTAATGAATGAATACATTGAACAGATAAACTTAGTTGATCTACAATAAACAGTTGATAAAATACAGTATATGAGTATACTAAACACACTATAAACCATTAATTCTACATTACACTCTTACTGCCTAAGCAGGATATTAAGCTGCAAAATAAAACCAATGACATTTTTCAATATTTTCTTATAAACATGAAATGATTGTATTTGCAGATCTGGTCATTAAGATGTCAGAAATAACTAGAGTAATCTTTTCACATAATTTTGATATTCAGTAATCAGCTTGTAGCTAGTTATTAATCAGATATGAAAGAATAAAACCTCTATAATTTAAGGGTATTATCAATTTTTGTCCTATAGAAATTAATGAACAGTGGAACTAATTGAAGTATTTTAAAGAGATTTAGTCATAAACTATAGCTTACATATATGATTTTTTTCAACATCTCTGAAATCCAAGAATATTATTTTATCTGAAAAGGGGAAAAAAGCAGTTCAATAAGATTTTTGTCTACATTTTACCCAAAAGCAGTTTCCATTTATGTGACGCTTAAAGCTAATACAATTATACATAAAATATATAAATTTTGTTTATATACTTTGAACTAAAGAATCCAAAATATTATATACACATTTTCCAAAATCATATGATCCCTGTAAACATGTTTTCAATTTCGTTCCAGTGAGGAGCTCTGCATTTAAAATTCATTGCTTTTCCTATAAGTCTATAAATAATACTAACATGACAAATAATAATAGTGGTTTGTGTTATTTGGTGTAGCTATAGCCATTTTTCTGAGATTCATTGAGGGGAATATATGTATTGAGCATCATGCTACATGCATCACATATTACTTAGGTAACCATCATTACAGCCAATTTTGATAAGAAATTTACAAATTTGCAAAAATGGTTTCTTTTATGTGCTAAATATGTATGCATATTTATAATACCTTTGAAAATTGTCTTATTTCAAGAAGTCATCTATTTCCTACTTTCCAAAGTATCTTCAAAAAGTATGAGGACTACATTACTTCTAACTTTGTTCAGTTCAACAGACCTTTAAAAACATTGCCTTTTCTAAGTAATAGAAAAATCAGGTTACAAAGATAAAGTATTTCTCACCTCTGACCTGAGTGTACTTTATATGAAATTTAAATGCATCAAACTGCTGTGGCATTGAACTTTATTCTCTGTTACCTTTTATTGTAATTTAATGTAAAATAAAATGAATGTATTCTTAACTCCTGCATGTTTTGACAGCAAATGTATTTCTTGTATTTTTACTTGGTGTAATCAGTTAAACTTGTCAGTTTACCCACTGCTACTCCTTATCTGTATTTTATGACAAATTGCACTATAAATCCATGTCACAGGGCATTTAGTGAGCTCAGAGTATTAGGTCCTATTTTACATGGGTATTTTCCTATGTTGACATATTATCATTAAGAATTTCAAATTGGAAGCTAAGAAAAACAATCAGTTAACTGTTTTCAGTGATATCATTTAATTTATATTTCATGTTTACTCTGTTAAGAATGCTCTTCAGAAACATAATGGCAACTATGCATTTATTGCTACTCTAAATCAATGGCTAATTAATTACACAACGTACAGATGGAGTTCTCTTTATCATTAACTTTACTGTAGAAATTATACAAGCTATATGCTGCCATAATGTGTATTGCAATATATTCTTCTTTAGATTATTGTATCTCCTTCTTGTTCTCCTAAGGCCTTCAGAGAACACTATATTTTAGTGGCAAAGTTAGTCATAAGGACCTAAGAATATCATTAAGGACAAATATATCTTCCTGATTTATTCTTTATAGTCATTATTTACTGTATTTTTTATTGCTTTGGAATGTCAGATTATTTTGAAATATTTATTGGACTTATTACTTACTTGCAAGACTAATTAAGAAATCTGTCTTGTTACATAAAATTGAATATACAGTGATAATATTCGATAGATAGAATAAATATAAACTGAAATTGCATTTTTTTGCAATTAAATAATCTTTTTTGCTAAGTAATTGATAAGTGTTAGAAAAACTCACTGTTACTATTAAAAGGCAGAAAACTTGGCACATACAATTTATGGATTGCTGCTACTCATAAAACTGTTTAGATTTTATTTGGAGGTTAACAGAAAGAGCAGGCTCACACTTAAGCTAATGATTAACATGAGGTAATATTTTAAACTAGAATTTTTAAACCACTCTAAAATAAAATTGTATTTTATAACAAACAGACTATTTATATTTCTTAGAAAATTAGGGTCCTGACACATAGTTAATAAATCCTCTAATTCATAAAATTTTGAATTTAAAATCGTGGCCCAATTTTCACACCACTCATTCACATTCAACCTAAAAAATAATAAAAGTGAAAACTCTTTAACCTTTGCCCATGTATGTCAAAGAGTATCTTGAAGTATTATAACAACAGAGGATGACCAAGGAATTATTAGAAATTGACATTCTGTTGATTTTCCTATCTTCGGTTTGATTCTTTAAAAATGTGACTTACACTTTTAAAGAAAGATTTGTTCTGTTCTACTTGCTCTTATCATTCATATGCATTTCTAAAGAAATATTAAGTCAAAGGCTGTCATTTGAAAAACAAACTAAAATAAAATAAGACAGAAACTAAAGATCTGAAAGACCAAAAACTAGAGCTAGAAGACAATTATGTCTATAACTGGTTCTTATATTTAGAATTAAGATACTCATACTGAATGAAAAGAATATTTAAAATATGCAATAAATTAAAATTAACTACTAAATTCAATAGTACAAAGGGAAATAAAGTATAACATCCTTGGTCATATGACATTTATTTTCAAGTGTTTTATATTGCTAAATTATGCCTTAATATAAAAATGTTCCTCCCTTTCTCACATTCTAATGGTTGACACCTTCAGTAATTTGGTGTGTGCCTTTCACAACATAATTTTCTGTGCATGTGTAAATATACAGAGAGATGGATAATGGCATAGATATGAATAATATCTCTTTTAATTATATAAATTTTTTTCAATTAAAAGAAAAAGAATTTATTTTCCAATAAATTTCACCCTCATTCTTTTAAACAGAAAGATAATCATTACTCGAGTAATTATATGTATTTTGTCTAATATGCATCATTTTATTGTCCAGTATGTGTTCATGATAAAGTAAGCATTGGCTTTACATAAATGTAAGATTTTACAGTCTCTTAAAGATTTTTTTATTGCAGATTATTATAAGAAACTCTAAATAATTTATTTTTCTTAGGGAATCACATTTTTAGGAATGATTTAGTGAAGTGCTATTCATTATAAAAGTCATTACAGTAGTATACTTAAGACATGCTACTCAAACAATCTTTAAATAACCTTTTACTAGGATTCTAATTTACCTTGTCAGATTATAAAGCTAAGGTATTCTTATCATTATGAACCAAAAACTAATCGAATATAGAATGTTACTTTATCTGACTTAAAATGTAAATAGTGATTACAAAGTGATTCATTAATTTCTTGTCAGAGAGGAGCTTTCTGTTTCTATATAGTCAGTAGATGGCAGACTTGCATTACATATAATCTGAATTCGGTGTGACACTTGTTCCTTTACTATAAATATCCACTTATATGCCTTTTGTTGTTTCTGTGTAAAAGAAATATATAAAATAGCTTGTAATATTTTTCTATAACCAAATACAATTATTTTTTGAATGAGCTTAATAGCTACATAACTGGAAATTATATTTATTAATTGTTCTTATGCTTTATTAATTTATATTTAAAAAATTACTACCACGTGAATTCTGACAGTAAACAACAAAAGAAAAAGGTAAGGTTTTACTGTAATTTTAAATGTCAAAAAAATGAATTTTAAAAATTTTAGAAAAATATATTGTGAGAACTGATTCCTGTGGCACATATAAGCCCTTAAAATTTAATATAAATGCTTACAAAACAGCTTATTTGAAAAGTATACAATATTAATGCTCAAAATATTTGAGATGTCTGTATTAAACTGTATGTTGCTACTGTTCACTCGTTTAATGAGACAGTTCATACACCCTGGGGGGACGTGGTTGAGAGAAGGTGCTATTTGATATTTGTGTCATCCAATAACATCACCTGAGATGATATACAGCAAATCACATGGCGTGACCCTTACCACACGACAGAAGTAAGCTCCTCTGTCAACTGCAGCATGTGTGGCAGATAGCAAATCATATATGCCAGCATTAAATGTTTCTACATGAAGAAAAGCTTGTTTAAAATCAAATTCTTTAAAACGTATTCTCATGTCAAAGGTTATTTTACTGTACAAAGATAAATTCGGTGACAACAGCATGCACTCGATGTAACACAGAAAGTGGCATTATTGTGTATTTTTCCATTTCCAAAAGGAGTAAGTTTTAAAGAAAGTTAGATGGGTGCCTGAGGACCTGGGCACAGCCAGACAGATTTACCGCAGACACATGACTGTGCTCTTATGCCTTTTCTTTCTTTCTTTCTTTCTTTTTCTTTTTTTCCTTTTCTTTTTTTAGTGATTATTCTGGGTCAAGGTTGTGGCCCTAGGAAGTTATAAAAGATACCAGGAAATTCTCCTAAGTTTATCTCTGACAGAGCAAGCAGAGACTGTTAAACCCGGAAAATCTTTCACGTTCACTTATATCCCCTTGCTATTTTCCCTGTGGTATCTCAGATGAACTACCTCCACACAGGCTTTGAGGAAAAACCTGTTGTATTGAAAACTTAGATTTCAATTATTAGTAGCAAGAAGGGCAGAAAGTTTCTACGACACTGCTGGGTTTTATTTATTTCCTTTATTTGTTTGCATGCTTATTGTGTGTGTTCTTCTGAAATGTAAACTGCTACCTAAGAAAAGCTACATCTCAGCAGACAATGACTCAGAATTCAACAATCCTGGTTTATGAATCATCTTTGCATGTCATTAGTACTGTGTTTGTTTTTTTTCTTGCTGATGTTTAGCTTTTAATTTCATGAAAGTGAAATTCATATTCACTTTTGTGAAATATTGAGAATTTAATATCCCTCTTTTGCATTGACAATCTCTCATAGATTGCTTTTCACTGGGGGTCTGAAAAAGTTATCAATTTTGCCTACCTTGTTTATTCTTCTTGCAGCTACCACCTTCTTCATTTTTTTTTTTTACTCAGATGAATGGGAATTCAACAGCAAGAAATGTTCCCAGTGGTCTTCTGTTTCTAAATCCTTGCTCCAAAACATGGTCCTCAGATCAGCAGCTTTGGTTTTGCCTGGGAACTTGAGAGAAATGCAGAAAGCCTGAGCCCCCAACCCCAGATCTACAAAATATCTGCACTTCAGCAAGATCCAGAAGCGACACCATCTGAATAGTAAAGTTACAAGAGCACCACACTCTATTTTTATCTGCAAAATAAAAACAAAAAATGACAGTAAAAAAAGGGATTTCTCTTCAGCCAAGTATTAGATAAGCAATCACCTCCATTTTAGGGTAATATAAGCCACATTTTCAAAATAACTACTCCCTGGGAAATAAAGTTTCTTGCACGATTCAATAAATGTATGTGAATAATAAAACTCACTCTGGGATTGCAATGTTTCCTGGCTTAGAAGACAATACTAAATTCAGGGAAGGAAATTTTTGTACTATGCCTTCACTTTTCTATAAGTTGAAATTATTTCAAAAGGGAAAATCTGACCTTTAAGAATAATAGAAATGTTACACTAAGAAAGAAAAGGAAGACAACAGTACGGTGCTCCAGTGTTAAAATCATGGGTAAAACAGAAAGCTTGTAAACATGTTTTGAAACAACGTCTAACGCAAAGTAGAAGATCCTGCGTCCTCTATTTACCCAACAAAATCTAAGGCATTTTGACATTGGAATTTTCCCCTTTACTGAAAATTCTTCAGTGTACTTAGATGTTGCTGCAGAATATATGTATAATTAACAGTATGAAATGATTTGTAAGGGGACATTTTACCAGAAAGTACAAGCAAGTAAATGACTCATACAATTCAATTCTATGCTTCAATTTTAAATATAATATGCAAATCCCTCCTCTTCAAACTCTATAAAATGGCTTTCTGAACTCTATTATCCTAGGTTTATAGCAATTAGACTGGGTCATCTCATATATATTGTCGGGAACTGTGCTATTTTGCAGTTATCTAATTGTTGTTTCATTTCCATTTTGATGATATTATTTCTAGGTTATTATTTTAGCTTTGGACTCAGACACATTCTTTCATATTAAAATGGCATTTCATTAGCTTTCAACTTTCTCAGACACACATGATGTCTAAATCAATGTATTCTTCTATTTTATGGCCTATGTCTTTGTTCTATTTCAGGTGACAAAATTGCTGTTTATTTGTTTGATTATTATTATCAAGTATTTCAGCATGTGAGTTGCTGTTATTCGAGGGAATTTAAGTCAACAAACATGTACTTAAGTACTATTAAAAATGATTCGTAAAGTTATAACATTTTGTAATTTTGGGTCTGGAAGACTTGTTACAGATGTTACAGACTTACAAAAACATACTTTTAATGAAAGAGGAACCTGATTTCAAATAGATGATTTGACATTCTCAAGGTCTCACAGACATTTTGAATGAGCTAAGCTTGAAACCACTGGTCAATTTTCTTCACTTTTTTTTCATAATTTGAAATCAACCAAGTTATTTCTAGCCCTCATTTCTTTAACTTGGATAATCAAAATGAGTTTAATAAAACCCTGTCAACCAAATATCACATCATGCATAATAACATATATCTCGGAGGTTATATTAAATGGGAAGATGAATCTGAAAAGCTAAGAGAATTAGAGGTCATGGCTTGATATAAAATCACCATAGAAACAGCTTTCATGGCCAATTTGTGGGGAGATGTCAAAAGGCAATAACCTGTGACTTCTTATTTCCAAAGCCCTGTCTGTGAAGGTTACAGGTTCTATATCTGCTTTCATGATGACATTTGTCTATGTTATTGTAGGTTTCTATTCTGACAAGCACAAAACCCTGCCCCAACTTGAACCTGTCCTTTGTGGTGAGGCTGTTGAACAGAAGAGCAGCATAGCAGTCTGTTTATTCTTGCTCCACATTCAGCTAAATGCCAACTCCTATCCCTTTGAGATACTGAACAGGCTGAACTCAGGGAGAGTGTCACCTCGCAGTATCCAGACTTCTCCAGAGAACCATGTGGTGAAACTACTTGTTTAAGGTCATGTTTTTAGTCAGTCCATGGCATCATTTTATCTATAAGCTAAAGGATATCTATTTATATAAAAATGTCTATGTAAGTATATATAAGTAGATGAAAAATACTCCAAATAAAAATGTATAAAGAAATAATACAAGTCAGTTATTAGTTTTGCCTCATTATCTTATATAATTCTACATTGCAGTCTTTGTGAAAGAATTGTATATTTTTAATTTCATCTAGATCAGAAATATATCAAGAGAATGCTTATATTTTATTAGTGTGAGACTGTTTTAACTATAAAGCAACTTTTTATCTGTTTTACATATTGAATAGATGATTAGCTAATTATATGTAATAGTATATTAAAAATTAATAGTTATTTTAAGCCATCAGTTTTGGATGTTTTATGAACTTATAAATAAGAGTTGTATTCTATCACTTATTTATATATATATGTGCATATGGCTATATAGAAATTTATTTATATGTAGTTTCCAAAAGACTGGTATTCAGCTTTATAGATTTGTGTAGAAAAAATATGTGTTCTTGGATGAAGACTCACATACAAAGACCAAACAGAATTAGTTTTTCAAGCATACTGATTGAATAATATATTGTAAAGCATCATTACAATGTGTTTTGCTGTTATTTCTTATGACATTAATAGTCTTTAATAAATACAACTTATTTTAGGTATTACTACCTAGCTTTTTAAATTTTAAGTCTTGGGGGGAAAATGGGACAACTGTAATTGAAAAACCAAAAAATAAAAAATATAAAAAAAATTAAGTCTAACGTGGTTGTACATTTCCAGTTTAGTAAGGGATAAATTATAAATCATGCTGATTAGATAAAATACATATATTCTAGACTTTTGGATTTTCAAGGTTTTCTGTCCCTCTGTGAGAGTTACCTTTCATTACATCTAAAAAAATAAATTGTTTAGTGAGATTTAGAATTAATTTTTTTCTTGTTTTCAACCCAGTGTTGCCTAAATGGGAAAGTGGTAAAAGTATTTCATTCTATTTACCCATAATCTATAACTTAAAGTATTTTGAGTCTTCAGGGCTGCTTACCTTTTAACTTAAAGTTATGGCTAAGTAGTACAGTGTCAGCATATGGATACATGACTAGGAAAAAAAAAAAAAATCTCTTCCAATACTGCACACTCATGTTTTTAAGATCACAGTTTTATCTTCAACTGTTTTTGATTTTAAAAAGCATTGAAATCACTAAGAGTTTGAAAATATTGATACTTAAAAATATTGTTAAAAAAAGAAGTCCAGACAATTCTAACCCCAAATAGTCCATATTTAAAGTAACAGCATGTATATTCGGAAAATTTTATATAATTTTTGGCATATTAAATTTCCAAAAAACCCAGAACAGATACCCTATTTTTAAATGGAAATTTTTTTTGTAAAAAAAAAAAGTATATTTTGACTTAAAAGACTTTAGTATTCATGAGAGAGAAATAGCTAACTCAATATTCTAATATATCAATTGCAAATTCTGTTGCATTTAGAATAGATATTTAAATCCTAATGTAACGTGAAAAGAAAAACTAGTGAGTAGCTAATAATGAGATTTCCTGGTAAAGCATAAAGTTGCTCCATTTGGTATTATAGCTTAAAAGTTTTGTGATAATTTTTGCTTTATATATTTGATAGAATACATGTGTACCTAATTAAAGCATTTCATATTAAAACCTGACATTTTTAAATGTGCTGTATTTTATAAATTTGTTTTTGAAACTATACAACTAATTTTCCAAAGTTTTAAAATAAAATAAATTTTTCTAAAGGTTATATCTCCATAAAATGAAAATTATACAAACATATTGAATTGATAGAATAACCATAAAGAAAGAATTTACTTCAAGCAACTTTAAAAATAATAATTACACTTAGACTCCTGGTGACATTACCCTAAAAGTGGGGGTAGGTGGGCTAAAACACTTTTTAATATCACATTTTTAATAGTAGTGTGGATTTCCTGAGGTAGCAAATGAGTAATTATGTTGTGTCTATGTTAGAAAGAAAAAAAAATACCTATTACACATAGGATTCCGAATTTAAATTTTAAATGTACATTTGAACTAATCATACATTTTACTTTTATTTGTGTTTTCTTCCCCTGACGATATGCACATTGATTTTAGTAAAAGGGGAAGGGAGGGAGAGAGAGAAGAGAAACATTGATGTGTGGGAGAAACATGGATTGGTTTTCTCTTGCACACTTCCCTACTGGAAAGAACCCACAACCTAGGCATGTGCTTTGACTGGGATCAAACCACAACCTTTTAGTTTACAAGATGAGACTCCAAACAACTGAGCCATACCAGCCAAGGCTGAGCTCATCATGTATTATAAACTTTAATACAGACTTCTGGCCAAGATGGAGGCCTAGACAGACACACTGGGTATCCCTCCACAACTAAGAAGGAATACAACAACCTCAAAACTAGAGACAATGAGAAGTTCCAGAAAATCAAGCTGCATGAAAGTCCAACAAATGAAGATATAAAGAAGAAATACTCATCTAGACAGGTAGGATGGGAGGAAAGGATGCAGTGTGGTGTCGGTGGCAGCAGTGGTGGCGGCAGCAGCGGCAGGCTGGAAGAAAGTACAGTCACACATTTTAAAAAGTGGGGAGGGACCCTGGGGAGCATTTCTAGATTCTGACCAGACTGTGCAGCTCACGGTCCTAGCACTGGGGAAAGTCAAGCCTCATTGCTTCTGACTATGCAAACCAGTGAGGGTTGAGGCAGAAGCAGAAACTGCTGGTCTCTTAGCAGAATCTCCTTGTTTAAAAGGCCCCCACAGTCCTAAAATGTCCACATACCCACCCATTCTGGGAACGATGGCCAGGGCAACAGATAGAGAGGTGCAAGTCCCATACAAAAGTGGGGGAAGTGCTGAGAAAGTGGCATTGCTCACTCTCAGACCCCACCCCACATACAGCACTACAACGTGGTGAAATGGGTCACCCTGTACTGATGAATATCTAAGGCTGGTCCCCTTACAATGTAACAGGAACAACGGCTCTACCTAAGACACAGAGGCAAACAAACACAGAAGCCTGTCAAGATGAGGAGATGGAGAAGCATGGCCCAAAAGAGGGAACAGATCAAGGTTCCAGTGGGAGAACTAAGTGATGAAGAGATAACCAACATAACAGATGAGGAGATAGCCAACCTAACAGACACAGAATTCAAAATATTGGTGATAAAGATTCTCACAGGCTTGACAGATATGCTTGAGTATGGCAAACACATAAGGAAAGAAGAGAAGGCTATGCTAAATGAAATGAAGGAAAATCCACACAAAACCAATTGTGAAGGGAAGGAAACCAGGGTTCAAATCAATGATTTAGAACATAAGGAAGAAAAAAAAAGTCAACTAGTACAGAATGAGGAAATAAGTATTGAAAAAAATGAGAAGCTTAGGAACCTCTGGGGCAACTTTAAACGTGCCAACATCTGAATAATAGGGGTGCCAGAAGGAGAAGAGGAAGAGCAAGAAATTGAAGCTTATGTGAAAAAATAATAAGGAAAACTTCCCAAATTTGGTGAAGGAAATACACGTACAAGTCCAGGAAGCACAGAGAGTCCCAAACAAGCTAGACCCAAAGAGGATCACACCAAGACACATCATAATTAAAATGCCAAAGGTTCAAGATAAAGAGAGAATCTTAAGAGTAACAAGAGAAAAGCAGAGTCACCTACAAAAGGGTGCCTATAAGACTATCAGTTGATTTCTCAAAAGAAACTTTGCAGGCAAGAAGGGACTGGTAAGAAGTATTCAATGTGATGAAAAGCAAGGACCTACAACCAAGATTATCCAGCAAAGCTATCATTTGGAATGGAAGGGCAGATAAAGTGCTTCCCAGACAAGGTAAAGCTAAAAGAGTTCATTATCACCAAGCCATTACTGTATGAAATATTAAAGGGACTTATTTAAGAAAAATAAGATCAAAACTATGAACACTAAAATACAACAAACTCACAATGATCAACAACTGAATCTAAAAAATAAAAACAAAATCCAACTAAGCAAACCAGAATAGGAACAGAATCACAAGTATGGGGATCATTTGGAGTGTCATCAGCTGGGAGGGGGGAGGAGAAGAAATAGGGAAATGCTTCCGTGATTAAGAAACATAATTGGCTGGTACAAAATAGACAGGGGGAAGTTAAGAACAATATAGGAAAGAGTAAATCCAAAGAATTTATATGCATGACCCATGGACATGAACTAAGGGGGGGTGGGATTGCTGGGGAAGGGGAGTACTTGGCAGAGGGGAGAAAAAGGGATAAAATTGGGACTACTGTAACAACAATCTATAAAATATACTTAAAAACTAAAAATTAAAAAAAATTTAAAACAATTTAAAACATATTTCTTATTTCTATTCAGTTGAGGAGACCTAGAATCATTGACCACCTCAAAAGAAATAAGCACTGCTGGAGTCCAGATTTGAACCTGTAAATACCAATTATCACCTAAAACAACCCTGGAATTCTTGGATCAGGCATGGGCATAATGTGCATAAAAATAAGGCATGAGCATCTTCTCAAATCAAAGGCAAGAAAACTATAAAGATTTACAACAGCCATATTAAAAGGATGCAGGAGTCAAACAGCTCATCATGGAACAAAGTTTAGTACATTTAAGCACCAACAAGGATAAAAAACAACAACAATGTATTCAAACACATAAAATGTTTAAAACTATGAGGTCACAAAATCTTGTGAAGTCATAGCAGAAAACCAACTCTATTATTCTGGGAAAATGGTAAATAAAGTAGTATTTTCCAAGGTAATTAATTATTCAGTGAAAGAAATATTTTCTTTTCTTTTATTTTTTTAAAGTATATTTTATTGATTATGTTGTTACAGTAGTTCCAATTTTTTCCCCTTTACTCCCCTCCACCCAGTATCTCCCTCCCCCAGCATCCCCCCCCAAGTCCGTACCCATGGTTCGTAAAAAATAACTATCCCTCCCTCTCAGATATTAAGACCCTTTGTAATCTTGTAAAGGACAATGGGCGAAGGTCTCAAGCTCCTCTAGCTGCTTCAAGCTGGACATGGTCGTCGTCCTACCTACCCTTGGGTCCAGAAATCCCTAATAATAGTGGGGGTGTGGAGGGGAGGGTGGCCTTCCCACATGGGGAAGGATTGTGCAGACTCCAGGTCAGTTGGCTGTCTCCGGACAACGGCGTGCTTGGTTTAGCAGGTTGGCATCCTTGTTGTGTTCTGGGGGGAACAGATTTGGCAAAAAGGGTTAAAAAGCATCATTCAATCCATAACTACTAGGTGACAAAAGGCAGGGATTAATTTTTCAATGTTCCACATTAGGAGAAAAAAAAAAGGGGGGGGGGCTTCTTTGGAGGAAGGTGTGCTAGGCACATCTCGCCTGTCCAAAACCCTTTTGCCCATTATATTTAGTTTGGGCTGAGGGAAATAGTTTGTTTCCCCCTTCTCAGACCTCTGGGCCCTTTCTGTCCAAGCCATTAGGATAGAAAAGAGAATTCAGTTTTAAAGTGAAGCCCACAGACCACCCTATTCTTCATCAACCCAGCCATTTAGTTCAGCCAAACCGTTGAGTCTCAGGAGGCAGCGCTGCAGAGAGGATTAAGTGAGCCTTTTGCGTACAGACAATCACTGAGGTAATGCGGTCATAGGCTTATGCCCTTTGAAAACAGAAAACACATGTTAATTTATGTAACATAGCCAACAAACAAGTCTCTAAATCTGTAAGACTGTCTTATTGGGAAGACATCCAGTTGCAAGGCACTTGACATTCTACTTGCCTGCAACTTGAATCTCTTTGGTGATATCACAGATATGGTTTAATTTTCAAGTGAAACCATTTTTTAAGTGAGAAGAAACTTTTAAGACGGTTAGCTGCCCTACTTTACAGTCTGCCACTGATCATTGTGATTTTCCTTGAATAATGATTTTTCTCCCTAAGATTACTCTCCTTGTCTTTAAAGGGGCTACATTAAGTCCATTTTTAATTTATCCTGTTCGTTTGCATAAACATAACAAGAGCAGCAAATGATCACTTATGATCTTTAGTTCTGTTTTGCTGGAACTTACCCAAGGAACATTTAGGGTGGCCCTCAGTCTGCTCTTCAGGGCACAGAAGCTGGGCCACATACCTGGCATTCATCCTTGCCTGTACACACCTGTCCTTTCCAAGTCTTTCTGGTTTTCCATTGTGCCTTAAGGTCCCTTCTAGCCATCTTTCAGGAAAACAACCTTCATTCTTTCCCTGGAGAGATTGCTGTGGACCGCACAACCAACCATGGCAGCAGGCCTTTTATTTCGCGGGCTTTTATTACCTTTGAAAGTCATTCCCAGTCATTCCCATGCCCATTTGCTTGAAATACTTTTTTCCATCCCTTTACTTTCAGTCTGTGTAGATCTTTTGTTCTAAGGTGGGTCTCTTGTAGACAGCATATATGTGTGTCATTCTTTCTAATCCATTCAGCTACCCTATGTCTTTTAATTGGAGCATTTAATGCATTTACATTTAAGGTTATTACCGATAAGTACTTATTCACTGTCATTTTTCCCCTTTGTACTTGTGTTCTTCTCTGTCTCTCTCTGTTTCTTTATCTTCTTAGAGCAGACCCTTTAGCATCTCTTGCATTGCTGGTTTGGTGGAGATGTATTCTTTTAGCCTTCTTTTGTCTTGGAAGCTCCTTATTTCACCCTCCATTTTGAATGAGAGTTTTGCTGGGTATAGTATTCTAGGTTGTAGACCTTTGTTTTTCATTGCTTGGAATATTTTTTGCCATTCCCTTCTGGCTTGTAGTGTTTCTGCTGAGAAATCTGATGATAGCCTTATTGGAGTACCCTTGTATGTTATTAGTTGTTTTTCTCTTGCTGCTTTTAGGATCCTCTCTTTGTCTTTGAATGTTGCCATTTTAATTATGATGTGTCTTGAGGTGGGCCTGTTGGGGTTCATCTTCATTGGGACCCTCTGTGCTTCCTGGACTTGCGTGACTCTTTCTCTCCTCATGTGAGGGAAGTTTTCTGTCATTAGTTTTTCAAAGAGGTTTTCTATCCCTTGCTCTTCTTCTTCTCCTTCTGGAATTCCTATGATACGGATATTATTACGTTTCATGTTGTCCTGCAGCTGTCTTAGAACCTCTTCAGTCTTGTTCAGTCTTTTTTCATTTTGTTGCATTGTCTGGGAGTTTTTGTGTAGGTTGTCCTCCAGCTCGCTGATCCGATCTTCTGCTTCCTCTAGCCTGCTTTTAATTCCTTCTACTGTGTTCTTCAATTCAGAGATCGTATTCTTCATTTCCTCCTGGCTCTTATTGATAGCTTCTATGTCCTTTTTCATGCTCACGTAATTTTCTGTGAGTTCCTTGTAGTTTTTCTGGAGTTCTTTGAAGTTTCCGCTGAGCTCATTCAGCTTCTCCATAATCCATGTTTTGAATTCCATATCTGATAGTTCGCTCCCCTCTATTTCATTTAGCACTCTTTCTGGGGATTCTACCTTTCCTTTTGATGGGAGGTTGTTTCTCTGTCTCCCCATTTTTTTGACTCCTATTGTTTGTTGGTGCTTCCTAGAATGATCTGCACTTCCTGGATCTGCCTCTGGTGGCGTCAGATCATGTACCAGTCTGGCCCTAGGCAGCCTGTTGGAGACTTCCAGGGATCTACTGCTGTTGTCTGTCTTCTTTGATTGTTAATCTGCTCAATCTGTGATTAGCTGTCAGGCTTAAGGACTGTGGGTGTGGCAGCTTAATTCCCGTCGGCAGGGCTTTTGCTTCCCCTCAGGCTGACGCCACTTGGAGGGGAATGGTCTACCCGCAGTACTGGGGATGAGTCAGCACTGGGACCCAGTCGGCTGCTCCTCCAGTTCTTCCCTCAAAGCCACCGTGCCAAACTCTCCCCAAGTGTCTCCAGTCCTCTCTGCCTTCCCTCTGCTTGAGCCCAGGGTAAGTGGTGGCCAAAATATTTTCGTATGTGATCCACTTAAGAGCTCTTTTTCTCCTGCTGTTTCTCTCCGGCTAGCAAGAAACCCTGTGGCTTTTCGCTTTTCACAGCTGATACTGTTTTACTTTCCACTCTGTTGCTGTAGGCTGGGAAGCCCAGCTGGGGGTTTAGACCCTGCCCTTCTCAGGGGGAATCCCCGGCTGCTGAGCTGTTTCTCAGTCCCTTCAGCTGCCACCCATGTGAGCCCAGCCAGCCCTTCCGCGTCTCCGCACTCCCTACCGGTCACGTTGTGATGTAGCGGCCTTTTCTGTCTCTCCGTGGTTATAAGACTTCTTTCCAGCTAGTGTTCGTTGGTTGTTCCAGATGATTTCTCCAAAATTAAGTTGTAAACCCAGACTGGTCCTGGGAGGAGGTTAGTGTAGCTTCCATTTACTCCTCCGCCATCTTGGATCTCCCAATAGCCATATATATATATATTCCTTGCTAATAAATGAAGGAATGATAAAATATTACCACTTTCAAGACTTTATATATGTATCAACTTTTTTTTTTTTTGCTAACATCACACACAATTTTTGTGACTTCTATGGAAATGTACAGTAGCACTACTGAAGAAAACTAGCCAAAAGAAACTAAAGCTTATTCTGATCAAGCCTATGCAACCAATTTATAAGAAATATAAAGGACAGAAACATTTGAAATGACATCTTTATGTGATAAAGAGTATCCAGATTCGAAATTTTTATAGAATATGCACTATAGTTTCTTAAAAACAAAATCAGAAGAAAAAAAACTGAAAATGTATAGAATCCTCAAAAACATACTAACCAATTACAATATGTGAATTTATTATTTATTGCTTGATTTAAATAAACAAAATAGTCATTAGTTTAAAGAAAAATATGATATTGACTTTGAGACTTAAATTAAGTAAAAATAATTACATGTAGATTTCATTGAAATCTTTATTTGATTATATCAGTTATTTTAAAAAGATTACTTTGAGAAAATTGGAAATATTAGATTACGCAATATGTATTTCATGATATTATAGAATTTTCGTTAATTTTATTAGGTACTATAACAGAGGGGCATCACATTTCAAAATATATCCAGTCCAGAAATAAACCCCAAGCATACATGGTCAACTAATATTTATAAGGAAGCCAAGAATACTAAGTGCAGAAAATACAATATCTTCAATAAATGGTTCTAAGAAAATTAGATACATATAAAGAATGAAACTAGACCCCTATCTTCCACCACTTATACAAATTAACTTGAAATCAATTAAAGACTTAAAACTGAAACTTGAAATCATAAAACTCCTAGAAGAAAACAGAAAACTCCTTGACCTGCACCTTGGCAATGAGCACAGGCAACAAAAAAAAAACAAAAAAAAACAAAAAAAAAAACTAGTAGGACTACATCATACTAAAAGTTTGTGCACAGAAAAGAAACAATCAACAATGTGAAGAGAATCTATGGAATGGGAAAATATATTTGCAATCCATAGATATGATAAGGGGTTAATATACAAATTATATAATTTATATAGATCAATAGCAAAAACAAAACAAAAACCTAATAATCTAATTTTTAAAATGGACAAAATATCTGAAGAGACATTTCTCCAAATAAGATATATGAAAGGCTAACAGGTACACAAAAGATACTCAACATCACTAGTCATTAGGGAAATGAAATCAAATCGCACCTATCAGAATGGCCATCATCAAGACACCACAAAACAAATACTGACAAGTGTGTGGAGAAAAATGAGTCCTGTGCACTGTTGGTGATATTGTAAACTGGTATAGCCACTATGGAAAATAATATGGTGGTTCCTAAAAAATTTAAAAGACTAGAACTACCGTATATATGATCCAGCAATTCTACTTCTGGGTATTTATTCAAAGAAAATGAAAACACTAATTTGAAAAATATATTTATTCCCATGTTTATAGCAGATTATTTACCATACCCAGACATGGAAATAACCTAAGTGTCCAAAGGATACATGGAAAAAGATGTTGTGGTATTTTAATATAAACAATAGAATATTATTCAGCTATAAAAATTAGAGGAATTTTGCCATTTTTGACAAAATGAATGGATTTTAAGAGTATTATGTTAAGTGAAATAAGTCAGAGAAAGGCAGGTACTATACAATCTCATTTATATGTGGAACTAAAAGATATACCATTAAAAAAGATCAGATTTTTGGTTACCGGGGGAGGGGAGGGTAGGAAGAGGAAAGGAGGCAGGTGGTCAAATGTACAAGCTTCTAGTTACAAGATAAATCAGTGCTAGGGATGTAATGTACAACATGATAACTATCGTTAACACTGCTTTATGACACAGGATGTGAAAGTTAAGGAAGTAAATCCTAAGAGTTATTATCACAATTTTTTCTCTCTTTTTTTCTTTTTGTGTCTATATAAAAAGATTGTTGGAAAAAAAAATGTCAGAAAAGGGTGCTGAAGTACTTTTGAATGAAATGGAAAGATATCTACTAGTTTAAAATAATTCATGCCCAGTTAAAAAAATGAAAAAAAAAGAGAAAGTAAAAATAATATAGGAACAATAAGTTATTGTAGAGTATAAATAAAACAGGATAGGCAAAATATTAATTGCGTTTGAACCTGGGTGATGAATGCAAGGGATTTTTGATGTTGTTTCACTAGTCATTTTACGTTATATTTACTAATTATAGAAAGTAAAAAGTCAAGCAACCAAGTAACAGCAACAAGAACAAAACCTCTGAAACCTCAGCATCAGAGATTATGACTTAATTGGTGTGGAATGAAATCCAAGTATTCTTTTTTAACACTTTCTCAGGACCATTAATTTTTTAATTGAATTTATTGGGGTGACACTGGCTTGCAAAACCATATAGGTTTCAAGTATACAACTCACTAAAACATCATCTGCACATTGCATTGTGTGCCTATCACCCAAAGCAAAGTCCCTTTCTGTCCCTATTTTCCTCCTTTGCCCACCTCCACCTACCCCCACCACCCTTTCCCTTTGTTTATCACCACTCTATTGTCTGTATCTTTGTCTAATGTATACATGTTTTGTTGCTTAATTGCTTCATCTTCTTTGATCCAGTTCCCCAAACCACCTCCTCTCTGACAGCTGTCAGTCTGTTTCACGTGTCTATGCCTCTCTTTCGATTTTGTCAGTTTATTTTGTTCATTAGACTTCACATAGAAATGAAATCATATAGTATTTGTCTTTCCCTGACTGGCTTATTCTACTTAGTACAATCATCTCCATGTCCACCCATGCTGTCACAAAGGGTAAGATCCCCCGACTTTGTTTTACTGCTGAGTAAATGCAGCTTTTTCATCCACTCACCTGTTGATGGGCACCTGGACAGTTTCCAGATCTTGGTGATTGTAAATAATGCCACAATGAACATAGGGGAAAATAGATTCTCTTTAATTAATATTTTAGTTTCTTAGGATATATTCCCAAAAGTGGGATCATTGCGTCAAAAGGAAGTTCTATTTTTAATCTTTTGAGGACACTCCACACTGTTCTCCATAGTGGCTGCACCAGTCTGCATTCTCACCAACAGAGCAAAAGGGTTCCCTTTTCTCCACATCCTCACCAGCACTTGTTGTTTGTTGATTTATTAATGATGGCCATTGTGACAGATGTGAGGTGATATCTCATTGTGGTTTTAGTTTGCATCTTCTAATGATTAGTGACATTGAGCATTTTTTCATATGTCTATTGGCCATCTGTATGTCTCTTTGAAGAAGTGTCTATTCAGGTACTTTGCCCATGTTTTTCAACTGAATTATTTGTGTTCCTGGTGTTAAGTTGTATAAGTTCTTCATATATTTTGGAAATTAACACCTTATCAGATGTATCATTAGTGGATATGTTCTCTCATGCAGTGGGTTGTCTTTTCATTTCTTTTGATGGTTTCTTTTGCTTTGCAGAAGCTTTATAGTTGATGTAGTCCCATTTGTTTATTTTTTCAAGACAGCCTGGTATTGGCATAAAAACAGGCATAGAGATCAATGGAACAGAATAAAGAGCAGAACAATCAATGGAACAGAAACAAACCCATACCTCTATGGTCAATTAATATTTGACTAAGGAGGCAAGAGCACATAATGGAGTACAGACAGTCTCTTCAATAAATGGGGCTGGGAAAACTGGACAGGTACATGTTAAAAATGATACTAGACCACCAACTTACACCATTCACAAGAATAAACTCAAAGCAGATAAAAGGCTTAAATTTAAGTAGTGAAACCATAAAAATATTAGAAGAAAATATAGGCAGTAAAATCTCAGACAACTGTTGCAGCAATTTTTTTACTGATTCATCTCCTCAGCAAGGGAAACAAAGGAAAAAAATAAACAAATAAGATTACATCAAACTAAAACATTGTTTCAAAGGGTCCCCTAATTTTAATTCAAGGTTGAGAATAACAACTTTGTGGAAAAGGAATCATTTTGAGAAGGAAAAGTCATTTCATTAAATAAAATATATATGTTTTCACTATGTGTGTGTGTGTGTATGTGTGTGTGTTTTTTAAATTAAACCTTTTATTTTGAGATAGTTTTAGATTCACATGTAGTTTTAAAGAATAGTACAGTGAGATATCGTGTACCCTTTTCCCAGTTTCCACCACTGATACCATATTGCACAACTATAGTATTGTATAATATCACAACCAGGATATTAACCTTGATACAGTAAACATACATAACTTCTTTCACCATCCAAAGGATACTACCTGTTGCTTTTATATCCAACCAACCATTCATGCCCATCCTTAATCCCTGGCAACTACTAATCTGTTCTCCATTTCTGTAATGTTGTCATTTCAGGAATGTTACATAAATTTAATAATACAGTATTTTCCAGTTAGTGTAAAAGTCTGGACATTCATCCAGGTCACTGTATGTACGTTCAGATTGTTTTTCTCCTGTAGGTAAGGTGTTATTACTCTCTCTTGGCCTTCAAGATTTTTTCTTTGTCTTTAGTTTTCAGGATCTTATGTAATGTGTCTTGACATAGGTTCCTTTGGGCTTATCCTGTATGGGATTCACACAAATCCTTGAATACAGAGGACTATGTGTTTTACCAAATTGAAAAAGTTTTTACAAATTATCCCTTTGAGTATTTTTTAGCTCTGTCCCTTTTCTTGTCTTCTGATACTCTAATAACATGAATGATCACTTTTTGTTATATTTGTACATGTCCTTGAGGCTCTATTCATACTTGTGCAAGCACACACGCTCACACACACATATACACACAACTAAGAAAATATAGTTCACCTTTCAAAAGTCATACACAATTTAAATATAGAAATAAAAAAGAAATATAAAGTAAGTTGCAAAGGTAAGGTCAACTGCATTGGCTAATATATTTAAAAACTCCCCCATTTTAAAACAGAAATTATTTGTTTAATTTTATATCTCAGAGTATATTTACTTTTAAAATAAACTGCTTTAAAGGGTAATTTCAAAGAAATTAAAATTATTGCACTCATAAAGATATAAAGTGAACATGTGTTAAAATGTTTATTTAACTCATTACTAATGAGAGATCAGAAAGATGTTACAATCAGTTCAAAGAAGAATCCAAAGACAGATACATTCATAGGTCAGAAATATTTCAATGCATTTAACATTTTTTAAAAATCTGGCTCCTTCCACAGTGGATGAGAGAAGTTAATTGAACCTCCAAATGACATAATTTATTAGAATATTTATAGACGATAATTATTTTTCTATGCTATCAGTCATCTACAATTTACAGAGTTCTAAAATATCTCAAAGGTAACAAAGGAACAGAGTCCCCACAGGATCAGAATTAGATAACTGCTGGAGGCCTATGGTCTGAAAAGTGCAGTTTTCCCCAGGAGCATATTTTCCCCTCTACTGCTGAGACTCTAATGAAAAAAATCATAAAAATAATATTTATTTGACATTACTTTGTGTAACTACTCAAGGTGATTCCTATGTATTAGCCACTGGATCCTTACATTAACCCTTTTTGGAGACTAATACTACATTAGCATATTTTCTAAGCATATTGAATCCAATAAATAAAAAGTGATATTTCATGGTAAGAAATATTGGACTAGAGATTTAGAGTGAAAGATCTTTAAAAATAGTGTACATTTCTTTTTTTGTGATTTCTTTATTTTGGAAATTTTATGTAGAGCATCTTTCTGTGGTTTGACTCTCTAACCTGTTTCAATGACTAGTCTGGTCCTCAGGAGTGATCAGGCCTTCCAATGGAATCCTGTTTTTGAGGTTTGTTACTATATATCTAAATGCCAGCTTTCACATCATTTTAAAGAAGTTGTAGAAGGAAGAACACTTAGGCAGAGAGCTGCTAAAAATTCTATCTTTAATTCTCATAACTGCACACATTTTGGTAGCTGTTATTCTTACTGCCCATTTTCAGAGATACCTTTTTTCATATACAATCAGGATAATTAAACTTATCTCATTCTATGACAGTTCTTAAATTTATTTGATCTTATTTGTCTAAAAGCACTTTGGCCTTAACAACAATAAACTTTACCTGAATTACGTGCCTTCAGTAAACAGTGCTGGTTAACCCCCAACCCCACTTTAATTTTGTGAAATCTCCTTATTTTTTGTGTTCTGGGAAATGGCTTACTGCAAGGAATGATCTTTCCCCATATGATGTAGATGAGACTTATGGATGGCCCCTTGTTTCTCTCATAAATGATCAGCTGATCTCTTTGTTCCCCCTTGCTGAAAATAGATAGACACTGAGTGACTGACCATTGTTTGTTTCACATATTCAGAATATGTGAAATAAATCGCTGACCAACAATGAGCAGCAATGAGCTCAGGAAGGCAGTGCTACCTGCAGTAACTAGCCTAGGAAGCCACAAGTCACATTTGGCTACAGGTCAAATTTGTGGGAAGTCAGACTATCTCTAACAAACACTCCAGGAAACCAAACAATAACCCCTGTAGCAGTAGTTCACACATAACCAGAACTTGACTAATAACTGACAGTTCCCTAAATTCTGCTCTTACTTCCAATTTAGGCTCAACTAGAGAAAGCCAATTCTACACCTCTAACCAAACACATAAGAAGTCCCACTTCTAGATAGCCTGCTTACAGAATTCCAAAGCCAACAGCCTCCAATCAGGATACACCTGAATGCCTCCATTTTATATACCGTAAGGCTTTATCATTAACATATCTATCTTTGAGTCTCTGCCAAATGTAAATGGTAGTGTCTGACTTGCAATGGAAAACTGAATCAATAACCTTTCCTTGTGCTTATTTGGGTGGTCTTCCTGAATTTCTATAACATAAACATTTCCTAACTGACTCAAATCCCTTTGCTTACAAAAACAATCTTAAATGTAAGATCACCAACCTATATCATGCTACTCTTGATAAAAGTCTAAAATAATCTATCATACTGATATATTGTTTTTCTAGGCATTTGAGCATCGAGGGTACTCTTCCTCTTGCAACAGCATAAATTTCGCACTTTCTCATAAATCATATAGTCTTCATACAACCTAAATACGTACAGGGGTGGGCAAAAGTTTATGGTTGTAATGCAAATAAATAATACAATAATTAATAATAAAATAATAAACTGTGTTTCATGTACTCACAACTATAAATCTACTTTTGTCCACCCCTCTATTTGCATAATTGTTTAGAACAGACCTCTCTCTTAATAAAATGCATGCCACTTCATGTAAATATGGAAATGCACAAAAAGGCAATGAAAGCTTAAAAGGAAGGGAAAGTAAGTAGGTAGCAGAAAGGAATGGGGAGGGAGCTAAAAATTGGGGAAAAATAGCAGGGAAATGAGGTTAGTTAAAAAAAAAAGCAAGGAGTTCTTAATGTCTAAATTAAAGATACAAAAGTATGTTGAATTTATAAATATCAATGATATACTATATGGGGATTCTGTCTTACTCCAAGTAGAATATTCTGTGTCATTTAAAGAATGTATAGGCAATAACTTTTATTTTTATCTTCTCTTTGTGCATGAATTAAAGTTGAATATCTCATTTAAGAAGATATAAATCCAGGTTAAGAAAATAATTCAAACTTGTTGGGTAGTTAATTTTCTGCTCTTTGTACCTGGGTACAAAGTGTGAAGGAGAAAATTGAGGCTATCATTGTCTGCATTTACCACTGACAATACTTTTATAAAAGTCCTCACCTGAGCATATACAGTATATTTACTGATTTGAGAGAGAGAGAGGAAGGGGGTGGGGGGAGAGAGAGGGAGAGAGAAGCATCTATAGGTTGACTCCTGACTTGAGGTTGAACCCACAAGCTAGGTTTGTGCCCTGACCAGGGATTGAACCCACAAACTTTGTTGTACAGGTTGACACTCCCACCAACTATGCAACCTAGGCAGGGCCCAATAAAACTTTTTTAAAGCAATGCCTGTGTCAGTAACAGTGCTTGGACTAGAAATTCAAAGGTGAGTAAGATTTAGTTGTTTGTGGCTGGCCCTAAGGAATTCAAACTTCAATTCTGGAGTCAGACTTGGAAAAAGATATAAATAAAAATTCTGTGTATATTTCATTGCTTCTCACTTTAGAATATTTTAACCATTTTGATATTAGTTTAATTTTACCACTGATAATTCTTTATCTTTATCATGTATATAAATTTAAAATAAGTGTTGTTGGCAGCCGTCCGTCTCGAGAGACGATGGTGTAGCTTCTTAAGAGTCTATCTGCACCGCTGAGAATGGCTGTGCAGTCCAACTCGGGAGTGACACGGTATCTGTCTCCTCCCGTGTTGAATCGACATCTTGCGATGACGCTGGAGTGTCCTCTCCAGTGAAGCTGAAGCTACAGAGCCTGGGCAGGGTGATATGGAGGGTCTGCTGTTGCCCATGCAGCAGACCCCCCCTCTCTTCGCAGCTGAAGGGTCCAAGGGAAAGACGGAGTCAATACAGCTTGGCTTCAGGTGCGCCGCAGGAGTTGCCGGTATTGACTACAACGTCGAACCGCCTTAGGGACTCCGGCTCCGGATTTTCTGTCGGGGTTTACTCCCTTAGCCTTTCCCCTGAAGAGGTATGCCGCAAGGCAGCGGAGGTTTTTTGGAGTCAGAGTTTTCCTTCTCTGATGTGCCCTGACTGGAAGATCGAACCAGCGACACTTAGCTCGCAGGCCGACGCTCAATCCACTGAGCCAAACCAGCCAGGGCCTTAAAATAAGTACATATTTGTATATGTATAACCACTGCACTCACATTTCAGAAGGATTATCAAAAGGGAAATATTTTAGACTAAAGAGAAAAATAATGTTTTACATGGTTGAAAGAGCATGGTTCAAAAATTTATAATTTCATCGTGTTTATCATCCAGATACAACACTGTTTTTTCAAAATTGCTAACATTCTTGGAACAATAATGCTGTTCCATAATCCTCCGATACATTGATATTTCCCATGTTTCAAATACTATCCTCCTGCTAATAGTCATGACCTTCAAAAATTTGTTCAGTTTAAGTTTGATGAACTTACTATAAAGAAAAGATATTGGCCCTTTTTGCCTGTGGGTTCATATTAAAATTTCAACTGTAGATACAAAGGGGTCCCAATAAGCCTCTCAGCTGATTTCTCAAAAGAAACTCTGGACTTCTGGCCAAGATGGAGGCTTAGACGGACATGCTTAGTCTCCTTCTACAACTAGAGAGGAATACAACTACTTCAAAACAAAAGATAACTAGAAATTCCAGAAAATAAAACTACACGGAAGCCCAACGTATGAAGTTATAAACCAGCGGCGCCCTTTGGGCTTGGAAAAGCAACCACCGCATCACCTCGAACGGTGAGGCCCAGAGGGTGGGAGGACGGATCCCGGTCTCCTAGTGGAATAACTGTGTGAATCCATCTTGGACCCCTGCCCCCACACAAAGCGCCACAGTGCTGCGAAATAGGTTGCAGATCACCACTAGTCGCTGGGCAGTGATGACAAAGTGCCACAGCGTGGCGAGAAAGGTTGCGGATCGCCGCCAATCGCTGAGTTCTGACAAGTACACAGGCACTGCCCCCTATAGCCGGCCCAAGAAAATAAAACGCATCTGTCAAAATGAGGCAGACAACTATAGAAATCCCGGTGGCGCAGCTCAGCAGGCAACAGATGAAGAACCTGACAGATGAACAGATAAGAAACCTGTCAGAGGCTCAGTTCAGGGCCATTGTTATCAGGTGGCTTACAGAATTAACAAAAGATCTGGAAAAAGATGAGAAAGAATTGAAAAACACTCATACTGAAAGGAACAAAACCACATATGAGACAGATGGTGAGGAAATAAAATCCAGAGTTCAAATCAACAAACCAGAACATAGAGAAGGAACAAACAGTCAACCAGTGCAGAGAGAGGAAACGGGAAGCAAGGAAAATGGTGAGAGGATCAGAAACCTCTGGGACAGCTATAAGAGATCCAACATACGGGTGATCGGATTGCCAGAGGGCGAAGAAGAAGAACTAGAATTTGAAAAATTAAGTGAAAATATAATAAAGCAGAACTTCCCAAACTTGGGGAAGGAAATAGACTTACAGGTCCAGGAAGCACAGAGAGTTCCAAAAAAACTGGACCCAGGGAGAACCACTCTAAGACACATTATAATCAAAATGTAAAAAGTTAAAGATAAAAAGAGAATCTTAAAAGCAGCAAGAGAGAAGAAAAGAATCATGTACGAAGGGGTCCCAATTAGACTATCAGCTGACTTCTCAAGGGAGACCCTGCAGGCAAGAAGGGACTGGCAAGAAATATTCAAAGTAATGAAAATCCAAAACCTACAACCACGAATACTTTATCCAGCGAAGCTGTCATTCAGAATAGAAGGGCAGAGAAAGTGTTTCCAGGACAAAATAAAACTGAAAGAGTTCATTAGATCCAAACCACTGTTATATGAGATGTTAACGGGACTGGTTTAGAAGAAGGAGGATCAAAACTATGAACATTAAAATGAAAACTGTATCTCAACAACCAACAACAGAAGCTAGGGAACTGTAACAAAGGCAGACTAAGTAGGCAACAAGAGTGGGAAAAGAATTATAGGTATGGGGAACATTTTGGGGGGAGGTCAGTGGGAAGGGGGTAGGGGGTAAAGGGAGGGAGATGGTACAGGAATTAAGAAGCATAGTAGGAGGGAGTGGAGTAGACAGGAAGATGTTGAGAAGAACTATATGCACAACCAATGGGCATGGACTAAGGGGGGGAGACAACTGGGTGGAGAGGAACAACGGGAAAAGAAATGGTGACAACTGTAAAAGCGTAAACAATAAAGCATATTTAAAAAAATTTCAACTGTATTTTTTCAAGGCTATAATATTATCCATAGTTGCTTTTTTCACTGCTGAATGATTATAATCAGCAGATAACAAGAATACATAATTTAGAGTAAGTTTTATAAATGAATAATGTGTTAGTTATCAATAACAATGAAATTCTTAAGTAGTATGCTTGATAAATAGAGCCTTGATTATGCAAAACATAATCTCCTAGATTTTTTTGCAGCCTACTGAGAAAATGATTATTAGATGCGGTGAAAATCCCTACCAAGCACTCAGTCAGAGCAATGAAAATCTATATTCCAGCAGTGAGTACGTTCCATTTAATATTTTCCTCCCCTTTCTCTTCTCCATTTCCCTTAATCAAAAGGAGAAACACTTTTAAGCCTTCCACAATGTGTGTGAAACTTCCCAAGGAAAGTCTATTGAATTGTTTTCTGTTCAGCTGCTCTCAGAAAAACATGGGCACCTACTCCCAGTTGCAAAAACATCATAATGACATTTCTTATCCTTCTTGATCTCTTTGTTTATGTTTCTCTAAACTTCTAGTAAAAAAAAGAAAAAAGAAAAACTCTCAGTCTGGATCCATAGATAATTGGCAAATGGCAAAAGGGAGACTCAATTAACTCAGATTATTAACAGAGACGTGCTACATCTGGTCATGGCTGAGTCTGTTTGTCCAGAAACAGCTATCAAATAAATGATTAAAATCAAGACCTGGCAGATGTGCATTTCTCCACATATGACCCTCTTTCTCTCATGTATAAAAATGCACTTAATTTGATCTGAGAATTTTTTCCCCTTAATTATACAACTTAAGGTTTGGAAAATGGAAAATAACCTGGAAAAAGACATCTGTATATGCTTATTTAAGTTCTCCCTCCTGAATCTCACCTCTGTGGTGCTAGAATGTAGTAGAATGAGAAACAATCTGTATTCTTGCCTTTTGCTCATAGCCTTGAAGGGAAACCTGCTGGGATTGGCTGCAGATGGTTTCATCACGAGAGAAGAATGTGCCTGCTCTTGGCTGCCTGTTCTGTATGCATGATCAAGCCTCAGTCAATGCTTCATGTGCCTCATTAACTGTGGGACAGGAAGAAGTATGATGCTCCCAAAATACATGCCCTTTTTTCTTTCTAGCTAAGGCCAAATATGAAAAAAAAAAAAAAACACACTTAAAAATTAGAAGTACTGTTAAAGATTTTTCACTACCAAACCTAGTTCCCTTTATAGAGTTAACAGTGAATAGCTGACATATGGTTATTAAAGAGGTACATTTACTCACAACTGACTTGTTTACTTCAAAATGAATAATTATAGAAGGAAAAAGCATCACAATTTCCTAGAACTCTGAGCATGAAATACATAAGATACTTAGATTGCATGATGATAAATCAGAAAGAACAATTATATGAGGGAACCAGAGAGTTAATTGTGTGTAAAGCCTCTATTTGCCCATGGCAAATGTTGCATTAAAATGTGTACTAAATATGGTTTTTGCCACTGTAAGAGGCCTAAAGCAATTTTAAATTTACTTAGAGTTTCTCAATGTAATTAAATATTTTCAAATTATTTAAATGAGGATAATTAACATTTATTAAACTCCTACTACAACTGGGTGTTTTAAATGTATATATAATTTTATATTTCTAGTAACACTGCAAGGTAGTTATAATCATCTCATTTTATAGGCAAAGCTAAAAGATGTTAAGTGCTTTTGCTCAATATCCCTTGAAAAAATTTAAGTCAGGTAAGCCAAGCCTTCTCTTGGAGGCTGATGAAAATCCTGAGCCTGCTCTGCTTCTTCACAGACTAGCTGAGGATGGTGATGAAAGCAAGCATGAGATGCATTTGGCACAAATGATTTTTTTTTTAATTTATTTTTATTTTATTTTTTTCCATTACTATTTAGTCCTCTTATACCCTCTTCCTTCCCCTTATACCTCCACAATCAGCACACTGTTGTCCATGACCATGAGTCCTTTTTCCTTTTTTGCTCAATCCATTCACCCCCTACTCTCCCCCCACCTTAGCTGTCAGCCTGCTCTCTATCTATGAGTCTGTATTTTGCTTATTAGTTCAGTATTTTCATTAGATTCCACATATGAGTGAAATTATATGGTATCTGTCTTTCTCTGGCTGGCTTATTCTACTTAACGTAATATTCTCCAGGTCCATCCATACTGTCACAAAGGGTAAAATTTTCTTTTCAATGTCTGAGCAGTATTCCATTGTGTCGATTTCTAACCGATGCACTCTTCTACTTTGTAGTGAAATTTTAATTAGAGTATTTAGAATAACCAATTTCAAAGAGAAAAATTGGTTCTTAGCATTAGGGGTTAGAAGCTTTGTTGTTTGATGAAGTCACTTTCATGTATCTTTATTATTTTTATTGATTCTTTATCAAAATAATGTAACATGATTAAATATAAAATAAAACAGATGAGCTTAATGAAATGCAGCAATTGACAACCTAGTCCCAATCCCCAGAGGCAACTACCCTTAACTCATCTTCATGGTTTAGTTCCCTTCATTTTTTAAAGTATGTTTGCTAATTTTATCTACTAATAGACCACTTCAGATCATCTTTATTGGCTTCCTGCTAAAAGGCATGATAATTTATGTAACATACAATAACATAATTTATTCTTCTGCCTCCTCCTAAATGTCAACAGCTATATTATAATGTTTTGCTGTAACCTGTGTTTCTAAAGAGCTAATCTTTCATCTGATATTGGTACATAGGCAAGTAATGTTAATATTAATATGGAACTTGTTCATACTTATTATCTCCCCCTGATAAGGGGAGGCAGAATCACAGAACTAGAAATATAACTTCAAAGGGGAAAAAAGCCCACAAAACTTCATTTTCCACAATACAAGGAAGAAGCACTTGCAGCCCTATTTTACAAAAATTAATTTTGAACACCTGCAGGTAGAACTCTCCCAGCTTCCTCAAATCCTGGCCGGCTGCTCTTCTTGTGTCTAAAATTCCACTTCCATCTTCATGTGTCCATACCATGAAATAAGTAATTCCAGTCTATTGTTTTTGTACATTTTTAACATCACCTGAGGAAGCTTCCAACCTGGGTTATTTCCCAAGGTATTAAACTTGTTTTTGTCAGTGTTCAGTTTAGAAATTTGCATGATTTGACCTCCCTTTTACTATTTTCCCCCAATGACCTTGTCATTTTTAAAGATTGAAATCTTGCAGAACAAAGGGTTTTTTTTGTAGGTTTTTTGTTTTTTTTTCATTTTTAGGAACACATATGATAAGTCAGGAAGCCATGCATTTTTTAGTTACATTTTATTTGACTGATATTATACTCAAATCTCTAAGATTATCTAATTCTTTCTTCCTTTGGTAATTTGAGTATTTAGCTCCCTTAAACTTGCTTCCTCAAACTTTTCTACTTGTCTTCTACTTTGTTTATGTTTTAGCTTTCTCCCTATAACTTTATAGTATTTACTTCTCCATTTCTGCCTATAGGGAGATCATAAGTTTTTAAAACTTTAATAGTTTTGCATAATTATTCAACTACCTTTTGCTGCAAACCCATGTTTAGACTGTGATTCTATTTCCTTTTTTGTGGTTCCAAAGTCATGACTACTTTCCACTAAAATGAGAATGTTTTCTTGTGTAAAGGTCAAATGTATTCTTGTCCTCCTTATATTCTACAAATTCTTCAAGCCATGACTGTGTATGATTTATCTCATATTTTGGCATTGGATTTTTCAGTTTTTGTTTTATTTTCCTTGTTTAATTTATATATATTTTTTTTTTTTCTCTAATATCCTACATTTCTTTCTATTTAAGGAGGATAATTCTAAAATCATATTAGCTTTAAAAAATATCCATTTTATTAGTTTATTTAAGACAGTCCTCTGATCTTTCATCATTTGAGCTGATTGCTTCCTAGGCTTATGATACCCGTTCCCACCCTGCCCTCTCTGTCTCTCTGTGAAACTGCCCAATCAACCACAGAATCTTGTCTATTATATATATCGCTCTTTTTGATAAAGTACATTCTCCAAGGAGGCATTCTTCTACTATTCCATGTTTTTTTTTCATTGATTTTATATTTATTTTAAAATTTACTTGGTATCTTGTTTTCTCATATTCTAAATATTTTCTCATAAAATTGTGATACCTTGTTCCAGCAATACAGCTTTCCCAATATACAACACTGTGGATATATTTCAGACTCAACTTACTTGTCTCCCTATCCGAATCTGATATTGATTATAAAACTCTCCTTATTGAAACACTACCTTCTGTCAGTGCCCATGAGACTACTTCTTTTTTTAGATTTCCTCAGAGGCATCTTCCAATTTTGTCTGTATCTGCTTTGTGACTTGTTCTTTAGTACCTGGTTACCCACTGTACCTCAATGCTTGGTGCTGATAACTAGCCCCCATTTTAGTCCTTTCTAATGGCCAAATTAATCTCTTCACACCCAGAGCTACAATTGTTTTCTATCTACATGATGATTACAGCCAAATTTATAGCTTCAGTACTGGTCTGAGCTCCAGATTAATATATTTCTGCCTACTCTACACCTCCTCTCATACATAGCAAAATAATCTCGTATTCACCATGCCTAGTGTTGTACACACACACAAGCACTCACTATATCTCCCACAGTCTGTCCCACATTCAAGATATTCTGTCCCAGATACTGGTATTAATAACCATACAATTTCTCAATCCAGACACTTAGAAAACATTCTTGACAACTTCCTCTTTCTCATCTTCAATATCTAACCTATGGCAAGGTCTCATTGATTTTACTTCATAAATCTCACTCAAGTAATCCACATTTTATCTACTCCTATTCCACTCTGGTTTAAGCTATTATCATGTCTTACTTGAACCACTAAAATGGCTTTAACCAATTTCTCTCTATATAGTGTATTCTGCATTTGCTACCCAGAATTTACTTTTGAAAATTAACTAATATAACCATGGCAAATGACCAACAGTATCTACTAATGGCTCCCTGTTGTTTTAAGATAAAACCAAACAACATGCTCTACTAAATCCTCCCTTCTCTGCTCTGGCCCTCCAACAATTCCATCCCACACCATGATTTCCTCAATTCAGTTACAATCACTGTGATGACTTTCTTTCCATTCCTTATTTATATCTCATTTCTTTTTTTTTTTTTTTAAGTATGATTGACCTTATTTCAGTAACATTTGACTTTATATTAATTTTACCCATTCACTTTCTTTATCCAACATTCTCCCCCTTCAGTCCTTTCCCTTCCTTATTCTCCTTTCAGTCTTATGAGATTTTGTCTCTTTGGGTTATTTTTGGCTCACCTGCAGGTTCCTCTTTGAATACCAGGTTCTTAACCATCAATTACCATATCAGCTAAGATTTTCCTGATTTCATTCTTCATGCATTTATAGTCAAAATACATAACTTCAACAGCTCCACTATGCAACATTCATACAGAATGCTATGAATAGGAAGTAAGCAGGTTCTATTTTTTTGAATGCCTTGAGTTTTTATTTTTTCTTGTATTATTATTTATTAATTATTGTATTATTTTCTTTTTATTTATTTTATTTTTTGGCTTTTCAATTACAGTTGTCCCATTTTTCCCCCATTGCTCCCCCAACCCAGCCCATCCCTTCTCCCACAATCATATCCCTCCCCGTAGTCCATGTCCATGAGTCATTCCTACACGTTCCTTGACTAGACCCTTCCCTTACTTATCCCCCTTCTCTCCCTCCCACTACCTTCTACTGACTACTATTCTAGTCTTTGCCTATTTAGTTCGTTTGTTTGTGTTGCTCTTTAGTTTCCTGTATTAGGTGATATCATATGGTATTTTGTTTTCCTTGCCTGGCTTATTTCACTAAGCATAATTCTTTCTAGTTCCGTCCATGTTGTCGCAAATGGCAGGAGTTCCTTCTTTCTTTCTGCTACATAGTATTCCATTGTGTAAATATACCACAGTTTTTTGATCGACTCATCAACAAATGGGCACTTAGGCTGTTTCCAGCACTGAGCTATTGTAAACAGTGCTGCAATGAACATAGGGGTGCATAGGTTTTTTTGAATTAGGGTTTTAGGATTTTTCAGGTCTAATCCTAGCAGTGGAATCACTGGTTCAAAAGGCAGTTCCATTTTTAGTTTTTTGAGGTAATTCCATAGTGGCTGCACTAGTCTGCATTCCCACCAACAGTGCAGTAGGGTTCCCATTTCTCCACATCCTTGCCACCATTTGTTGTTTGTTGATGATGGCCATTTTGACAGGTGTAAAGTGGTATCTCATTGTAGTTTTTACTTGCATCTCTCTGATGACCAATGATGTTGAGCATTTTTTCATGTGCCTATGGACCTTCTGTATGTCCTCTTCGGAGAAGTGTTTGTTCAGGTCTTTTGCCCATTTTTTAATTGGGTTGTTTGTTTTCTTGATGTTGAGTCATATCAGCTCTTTATATATTTTAGAGATCAGTCCCCTGTCTGTGATGTCATTGGCAAATATGTTTTCCCATATGGTTGGTTTCCTTTTCATCTTGCTGATGTTTTCTTTTGCTGAGCAGAAACTTTTTAGTTTGACATAGTCTCATTTGTTTATTTTTTCCTTTATTTCTCTTGCCTTAAGAGATGTATCCGTGAAGATATTGTTACCTGGGATATCTGAAATTTTCCTGCCTATGTTTTCCTCTAGGATTTTTATGGTGTCACGGCTTACATTTAAGTCTTTGATCCATCTTGAGTTTATTCTCGTATGTGGTGTAAGTTGGTGGTCTAGTTTCATTTTTTTGCACGTCCCTGTCCAGTTCTCCCAGCACCATTTGTTAAAGAGGCTCTTCTCACTCCATTTTATGTTCCTTCCACCTTTATCAAATATTAGTTGACCATAGAGGCCTGGGTTTATTTCTGGGCTCTCTATTCTCTTCCACTGATCTATATGTCTGTTCTTATGCCAGTACCAGACTGTTTTGATCACAGTGGCTTTGTAGTATTGTTTGATGTCTGGTATCATAATTCCTCCTGCTGTGTTCTTCTGTTTCAAGATTGCTTTTGATATTCGGGGTCTTTTTTGGTTCCATATGAATTTTTGGAGTATTTGTTCTAGGTCTGTGAAATATGTCATTGGTATTTTAATAGGGATTGCATTGAATCTGTAAATTGCTTTGGGTAGTATGGCCATTTTGATGATATTGATTCTTCCCATCCAAGAACATGGTATTTGCTTCCATTTATTTGTCTCTTCCTTAATTTCTTTCTTCAATGTTACATAATTTTTAGTGTACAGGTCTTTTATCTCTTTGGTTAAGTTTATTTCTACGTACTTCATTTTTCTTGTTGCTATAGGAAATGGTATTTTCTTTTTTGTCTCTGTCTCTGATATTTTATTGTTGGTGTACAGAAATGTCTTAGATTTCTGTATATTTATTTTGTACCCTGCTATTTTGCCAAATTCACTTATTATATCAAGTAGTCTTTTAGTGGAGTTTATAGGGTTTTCTAGGTATACTATCAAGTCGTCTGCAAATAGTGATAGTTTTACTTCTTCTTTCCCAATTTGGATGCCTTTCATTTCTTTGTCTTGTCTGATTGCTATGGCTAGGACTTCCAACACTATGTTGAATAGAAGTGGGGAGAGTGGACAGCCTTGTTAGTTCCTGAGTTCAGGGGGAATGCTTTCAGTTGTTGTCCATTAAGTATGATGTTGGCTTCAGGCTTCTCATATATAACCTTAATTATGTTAAGGTATGCTCCCTCTATTCCCATTTTGCTGAGTGTTTTCATCATAAATGGGTGTTGTACTTTATCAAATGCTTTTTCTGCATCTATTGATATGATCATGTGATTTTTGTCTTTCATTTTGTTTAGGTGATGTATTATATTTATTGATTTGTGAATATTAAACCATCCTTGCATCCCTGGAATGAAGCCCACTTGATCATGGTGTATGATCTTTTTGATGTATTGCTGGATCCTGTTTGCCAAAATTTTATTGAGGATTTTAGCATCTATGTTCATCAGTGATATTGGCCTGTAGTTTTCTTTCTTTGTTGTGTCTTGACCTGGTTTTGGGATTAGGGTAATACTGGCTTCATAGAAAGAGTTTGGGATTTTTCCTTCTTCTTGGATTTTTTGGAATAGTTTGAGGAGGGTAGGAGTTAGTTCTTCCCTAAATGTTTAGTGAAATTCGCCTGTGAAGCCATCCGGTCCAGGGCTTTTGTGTTCGGGGAGATTTTGGATTACTGTTTCAATTTCCTTCTCTGTTATGGGTCTGTTGAGACTTTCTACTTCTTCTTGATTCAGTTTTGGAGGTTATATGTTTCTAGAAATCTGTCCATTTCTACTAGGTTGTCAAATTTCTTGCCATATAGTTGTTTGTAGTAATTTCTTATAATTGTTTGTATTTCTGAGGTATCAGTCGTGATTTCTCCTCTTTCATTTCTGATTTTGTTTATTTGGGTCTTCTCTATTTTTTTCTTAATGAGCCTGGCTAGAGGCTTGTCGATTCTGTTTATTTTTTCAAAGAACCAGCTCCTAGTTTTGTTGATTTTTTCGATTGTTCGTTTAGTTTCTATGTCGTTTAATTCTGCTTTGATCTTGATGATATCCTTTCTTCTTTTTGCTCTAGGCTTTGTTTGTTGTTGTTGTTCTAGTTCTTGTAGCTTTAGGGTTAGATTTTTTATTTGAGATTCTTCTATCCTTTTCAGATATACCTGTATTACTATGATCTTCTCTCTTAGGACTGCTTTTGGTGTGTGCCATAGGTTTTGGGCTGTTGTGTGTTCATTGTCATTAGTTTCTAGAAATTTCTTGATTTCTTCTTTGATGTCATTGTTAACCCATTCATTATTTAATAGCGTGTTATTCATTCTCCATGAGTTTAGGTGTCTTTGATTTTTTTTCTCTGAAGTTGATTTTTAGTTTCAAGGCATTGTGGTCTGAAACGATGCTTGATATGATTTCAATTTTCTTGAATTTGTTGAGGCTTGTTTTGTGTCCTATTATGTGGTCTATCTTTGAAAATGTCCCATGTGCCTTTGAAAAGAATGTATATTTTGCTTGTTTGGGGTGAAAAGTTCTATATATATCAGTTAAGTCCATGTGGTTTAGTGTGTTGTTCAATGCCTGTATATCTTTGGTGTTTCTTTGCTTGGATGATCTGTCTATTGTTGATAATGGAGTGTTGAAGTCCCCTACTATGAGTGTGTTGTTGTTAATATCCTTCTTGTGGTCTTCTAGTATTTGCTTTATGTATTTGGGTGCTCCTATGTTGGGTGCATATGTGTTTATCAGTGTTATATCTTCTTGATGGATTCTTCCTTTAAGTATTATGAAATGTCCTTCTTTGTCTCTTTTTATGGCCCTTGCTTTGAAATCCGTTTTGTCTGATATGAGGACAGCTATCCCGGCTTTTTTTTCCGGTCCTTTTGCTTGGAATATTTTTTTATATCCCTTTACTTTCAGTCTGTGTAAATCTTTTGTTTTGAGGTGTGTTTCTTGTAGACAACAAATATGTGGGTCCTGTTTTATTATCCATTCCGTTACCCTATGTCTTTTAATTGGAGCATTTAATCCATTTACATTTAAGGTTATTATTGACGTGTATTTATTCATTGCCCTTTGTAGCTCTGTTCCTCTACTCTTTTTTTTTGTTTTGTTTTTTCTCTTCCTTTTTCTTAGAATATTCCCTTTAGCATCTCTTGCAATGCTGGTTTGGTGGAGATATATTCTTTTAGTCTTCCTTTGTCTGAGAAACTCCTTATTTCACCTTCTATTTTGAATGAGAGCCTTGCTGGGTAGAGTATTCTTGGTTGTAGGCCTTTGTTTTTCATTGCTTGAAATATTTTTGACCATTCCCTTCTGGCTTGTAATGTTTCTGTTGAGAAATCGGTCGATAGCCTTATTGGAGCTCCCTTGTAAGTTATTTGCTGTTTTTCTCTTGCTGCTTTTAGGATTCTCTCTTTGTCTTGGAATGTTGCCATTTTAACTATGATGTGCCTTGGAGTGGGTTTTTGGGGGTTCCTCTTTATTGGAACTCTCAGTGCTTCTTGGACTTGCATAACTTTTTCTCTCATCAGGTTCGGAAAATTTTCTGTCAGTATTTCTCCTATCAGATTTTCAATTCCATGCTCCTTTTCTCCCACTTTTATTCCGATAATTCTGATAGTATTTCTTCTCATGCTATCCTGTAATTCCCTTACATCTTGTTCATATTTTTTCAATCTTTTTTTCATTTTGCTGTATCGTTTGAGAATTATTTCCTACATTATCCTCTAACTCACTAATACGATCCTCTGCTTCATTTAGTCTGCTTTTGATTGATTCTACTCTGTTTTTCAGTTCAGAGATTGCATTTTTCATTTCTTCCTGGTTCTTGTTGATAGTTTCTATGTCTTTTTTTATGCTGGTATAGTTCTCTGCAAGTTCCCTGTAATTTTATTGGAGCTGCTGGTAACTTCCTTGGAGGTTGTCATAGTTGATTTTAAGGATGTCGAGTATATTGAGCTTCTTTACCACCATTGTTTTGAATTCCATGTCTGACATTTGGGCTATGTCTATTTCATCTATCTCTCTTTCTGGGGATTCCTCTTTTCTTTTCATTGAGAGGTTGTTTCTGCATCTTACCATGTTGGATTCTTCTTGTTTGTTTTTGTTATTTGGATTTGTCTGTTTTGCCTTCCCACCTTTGTGGTATGAGATTCTTTATGGTAGATCTGGGGGTTTCAGTGGTGCAGTCTCTTTGATCTCCTGAGCCTGATGTTCTTGGGGTACCTTTTATATCATTTGTTTATGCTGTCTGGTTATATTTCAGATGCTCTTTGTTAGGATCTTCCTTCTGGCTAGTTGATTGAGAGTCACTCTATCCACTTTATCTTGAATTCTTTTGTGGAGATGTCATTTCAGCCTTTGTGTGTTGTCTTGTTTTTCTGTATCCACAGCTGGTCTAATGAGATGGGTCAGAGGTTCCTGTTCCTTGCAACAGTGGGCCCCCGCACTGCGCGTTCCTTCAGGTGTCTGTTGGAGCTAGCCAAGGTGTCTTTGCAGGCACGCCTGTGAGCGGGTAAGGTGTCCTGAGAGCCCACCTCAGGCCTGTCGAGTAGCACTCTGGGAGTTTCTTAAGGTGGTCAGGGAGTTATCCTCAGGTCTGCCGCAGTGTGCTCCAGGAGTTGGTCTCTCGCCTGCCAGTGCTGGGCCCCAGACACTCGTGTACAGTGGAAGTGAGCGATTGGTGCCTATTGATGTCGGCGAGATATTTTTGCACTTGCATGCCCCTGTTTTCCCAGGGCAGCCAGGGAGCTAGTCTCTGCGCAGCGCTCCGGGTGAGTGTATGTGAGTCACTGCTGCCTGCTGTTCTGGCGCCACAGCCGCCCACCATTCCGGCACCTGTCTGGGCGGGTACGAGCCAAGCCCAAGCGAATGCTCTGTGTTCCGGCCTGGCACTCAGGCCTGGCTCCCACTGGAGCTGGTCAGGGGCAACTGTGCACAGTCTTCTGTGTATCCAGAGGTCCCTCCCTGTGCCCATTTGGGCACTGATCTTATGTCTGTTGGGGTGTGTCCGAGGGGCCCCTGGACTCTCGGCCCTGCGCACCTGGGCCAGTGAATGATGGCACTTCCCTATGCGTGCCTGCAATCCAAGGGGAGGGTTGGGGAGTGAGCATGCGCACCTCTGCGCCTGCACTCCTCGAGAATGTATTTTCACCCCCAAACTTCCCCCCCCCTCCGCAGTTCACAAGATAAAAATATAAAGAAAAAAATTACGATTTCACTTGCTCAGCAGCACGCTGTCTCCCGTCTTTCAGCGCCTATGCCACCTCGTGGAGTCCTGTCTCTGACAGCCGACAGAGATCAGCTTTCCTCCTGACTCCCCTCTGGGGAAGCCTGTGGTCACCCAAAAGCCTTTGTGTCCTTCCAGCCGCAGCTCGGGCAGCCACCCCAGTCAGGAATCCCGTTTCGTCCCTTTTTCTTCTTTCACTATCTTCACTAAACAGGTTGTTCCCAGATGGTTTTTCTCTAATCCAGCAGTGCCAAGGCTCGACCCCTGCCAGTGTCCAGCTGCTCACTGAGATGTTCTGTCTGCAATTAGTCCAAACTAGAGACTGGTCTTGGGAGCCTGAGAGTGCAGCCTCCCCTCACTCCTCTGCCATCTTCCTCCTTCCCTTATTGATCTTTTCAAAGAACCAGCTTTCTGTTTCAATAATTTTCTCTATTGATTTTTCTATTTTCCATTTCATCAATTTTTGCTTTTATCTTGACCATTCCCTACTTTGTGTTTGCTTTGGATTTATTTTGCTCTTCTTTTTCTAGTCTTGAGGTGGAGCTTAGATTGACTTTTAGACTTTTCCTCTTTTCTAATATAGGCAGTGGGCTATAAATTTCCCTTTCAGCACTGCTCTGTGTCCTACAAATTTTGATATATTGTATTTTCATTCTCATTCAGTTCAATGCATTTTTATTTGCCGTATTATTTCCCATTTGATCAATGAGGTGCAATGTTTAGTTTCCAAGTATTTGGGGATATTCCTGTTATTTTTGTTATTGATTCCTTTGTGGTCAGAGGTCACACTCAATCATAATTTCAGTTGTTTTATATTTGCTGGTTTGTTTTATGATTGAAAGTATAGTCTATTTTGGCAAATAGTCTATGGGAGCTTGAAAGGTATGCACATTCTGCTGTTATTGGATGGGGTGCTCTATAAATGTCAGTTAAGTTCTATTGGTGGTGTTGTTGAGTTCTCCTTGTTGATTTTTTATCTAATTGTTCTATCAGTTACTGAGATGAAATGTTGAAATCTCCACCTACAAATGTGGATTTGACTATTTCTCCTTTCAGTTCTGTCAGATTTTGCTTCATGTATTTTCCAGCCCTATTGGTTAAAGTATACATATTTAGGATTGCTGCATCTTCTTGGTGAATTGACCCTTTAACATTATGTAATATCCCTCTCTGTCCCTGGTAATTGACTTTGCTCTGAGATCTACTTCATCTGATATAAATATAATTATTCCTGCTTTTTTGAAATTAATGTATATATGGTATATCATTTTCCTACTCTTTAATTTTTAGTCTGTTTATATCACTGTATCTGAAGTGGGTTTCTTGTTGACAGCATATCATTGAGTCATGTTTTTTAAATCCACTCTACCAATCTCAGTCTTTTAATTCCTCTACTTAAACAATGTACATTTAATGTCATTATTGATCTGTTAGGATTTAAGTTCACCATTTTACTGTTTGTTTTCTAATTATTCCCTCTGCTTCTCATCCATATGTTTTCTTTTTCTTGCCCTCTAGTTAGTTACTTGAACATTCTTTTGAATTCCATTTTGATGTATCTATAGTGTCTTTGAGTATATCTCTTTGTATATCTTTATTAGTGCATGTTTGAGGTATTATATATATGAGAGAGGATCCAAAAAACTGGAATTTATTTATATATAATTGTGCATTTATTCTTACATGTTTAAACTTCAGTCACCTTCAAAGTGCTCTCCATTTGATACAATATACCTGTTGAGATGTTTTTCCCCACTGCTCAAAATAGTTTTTGAACTCTTGGATTTTGATGCCTTTTAGTGCTTTTGCCATTTTTTTGTTTAATCTCTTCCATGTCAGCTAACATTTCCCTTTAAGGGCTTTTATCATTGGGAAAACAAAAAGAAGTCACTCAAGGCAAGATCAGGTGACTAGGGAAGGTGGGGCATGAGGGTCAAGCCATTTTGGGTCAAAAACTGCTGAACACTCAGCGCAGTGTGGGCAGGTATGCTGGTAAGATCACCCATCATGAAATGGGCAAATGTGTTGAAAGAGTCTTCCAAAAAACTTCACTGGGACTGAACGCAGCATCTCACAACAATGCCAGCTGGTGCACTGCTCCAGGTGGGTTCCTAAAACACTCACCTAATGCGGGAAGCCTGGACTACAGGGGGCCCGCCCTCTAGAAGATAATTCTGGGTTTTTTTTGGGTCTCCCTCATACACAACTGATTACTGTCTGTTGGAGTTAACATTTTACTAGTTTAAGGGATGTGTAGAAACCTATAATCCCTTTACCCTTCTTCATCTATTTATTGTTTTAAACATTTCCTCTACATACATTGAGTACTACATTAGACATTGCTATAAGTTTTGCTATAATTGTTAAATAAAATGAGAGGACAGCATCAGAATGAAAGTCTATTGTGTCTACCTATATTTTTGCTCTTTCCACTGGTCTTATGCCATAAGATTCATAAGATTCCTTCTATTACTTTGGGTTTTTTTTTTGCTTTTTGTTTTTTTTTACTTAATGAATTTTCTTTTTTTTTTTTTTAAGGTGGCCATCTAAGAGCGAATTGACTTCCCCATTACTCCTGAAGGTATTTTCTTTGAATATAGAATTCTGAGATAACAGCTCATTTTCTTTTAGTACTTTGAAAATATAATGTCACCTCTTTCTGGCTTGCATGGTTGCTGGTGAGAAATTTATTGTTATTCAGAAAATTTTGCCCCTATTTAGAAATGTGTCTTTTCTCTCTCGCTGCTTTCAAGTTTTTTTTCCCCTTTGTCTTTACCTTTCAGAAGCTCAATTACAGTGTGTCTTTGTTTGAATTTCTTTGTGTTTGTCCTGTTTGGAATTTGAATCTGTAGGTTTATTTATCAATTTTTTGAAAATTTCAGCCTTATTTTTTGGAATGAATAAGTATTTTTGTAGGAAAGATTACTAGAAGTAGAATCTCTGGGTAAAATGATTCAAACATTTAAAATTTACTAGGTATTTTCAAATAACCCTTCTAAAGCTTATAGCAGATTTTACTCCTGCCAACAGTGAATAAAGGTGCCTTCTTCCCCACTCCCTTACCAGCAGGAGTTATTAATCTATTAAACCTTTGTCAGTGTCCTGAACAAAAGCAATGCTTTGCTGTTTATATCTGCATTTATTTTTAATAAAATTGAGCATATTTTCATGTTTATTGACCATTTGTATTTCTTCTCTAATTGTATTTTCTTTTTCTTTTTCTTTTTCTTTGCCAATTTTTTTGATGGGTGATTCATCTTATTGTTGACCGTGAAGTTCTCTTTGTACATTTTGGAAATTATTTTTCTGTCATTTGTGTTGCCGGCATTTTGTGCCAGTTAGTTGTCAGGCTTTTAAACTTAATTTTTGTTTTCTGTTTGTTTTGCCAAAAAAATTAAAATTTTATCCATCCTTTTGCTGTCTCTATATTTTTTTGTCCTGTTTAGATTGGTTTTTCTTTCCTTCAGCAAGATTATAAAAATATTCTTTTATATATTTGTCTAGTATTTCCATGGTTTCAATTTCACAATTAAATCTTGGATCCATCTGAAATATATTTTCATGTAAAGTGAGGTAGGTAATAGCAGATCTTTTCTATCAGGTTTTAAAACAGGGATGTGTGTGTGTGTCAGGGGGAGGAGATAGAGAAGGTACAAGAATATTATATGCCTGGGAGGATGGAAATATTTGAAAATGGTAGAGTTGAAAGGCTGTCTCCTTTTTTCTCAGTTTTCTCTCTGAGTGCTACTCAAAAGAAAGGTTAAGTGAACTGAGATGTGAAGGGTGAGAGAAAAACAAATTTAAAACCTTTTGGAAAAATCATAACTTATACTCATTAATGTTTTAAAAATTGCGGTATAATTGACATGCCACATTATATTAATGTCCAGTGTATGACATAATTATTCAATATTTGTATATATTGTGAAATGATCACTACCATAAGTCTAGTTAATATCCATCACTATACTAGGAAAAATGAAATTACTTGTTTTGGGATTTTTGTGTTACTCTTGTTTCGGTAGAAGGGTTTTTTTCTCTCTTTGACTAAAGAAGACATATACTGACTTGTGTTAATATTATATTTCCTTTATAGTGCATCCTACTGAGACACCTGTTCACAGTTATGACCCTTAAAGGAAGATACTTATTCAGTTAATTCATATTTTCAATAATCTTTCAAGGAGGTGAGTATGCTTATGTATTTGTTCTCTGGAATCAGACTGCTTAGGTTTAAATTTAAGTCTAATAATTTATTAGTTGTGTGATCTTGGGCAAGTTACTAAATTTCTCTGAACTTCAAATTCCTCTTCTGCAAAATAGGGATATTAACACTTGATTGTACTGTTGTCAGTGTCAGAACAGTATCAAACATGTAGTAAGCAATTAATAAATGTGAACTATTAGCCCTGGCTGCTGTGGCTCAGTGGATTGAGCATCGGCCTGCGAGCCAAGTGTTGCTAGTTCGATTCCCAATCAGGGCACATGACTAGGTTGCACATCAGGTCCCCAGTTGGGGGCGTGAGTGAGAGGCAACCACACAGTGATGTTTCTGTCCCTCTCTTTCTCCTTTCCCCTCTCTCTAAAAATAAATAAATAAACAAAACAAACAAATAAATTATTTAAAAATAAATAAATAAATGTGAACTATGGTTAATGCTAATCACTGGAGATAGAGCACAAGATATATGGTGCTTTTAGTTATAGACCTTGCATTCTTTAGTGAGGATATACATTTAAAAATTACAAATAGCACCCTAGCTAGGTGGCTCAGTTGGTTGGAGCATCATCCTGTGCACCAAAAGGTTGTGGGTTTGATTCCTGGTCAGGGCACATACTTAGTTTGCAGGTTCAATACCCAGTTGGAGCACCTATGGGAGGCAACTTATTGATGTTTCTCTCTCACACAGATATTTCTCTCTCTCTCTCTCTCCCTCCCCCTCTCTCCCTCTCCCTCTCTCCCTCCCCCTCTCTCCCTCTCTCCTTTTCTCTCTCAAATCAATAAACATATCCTCTGGTGAGGATTTAAACAATTGCAAATAGTAATAATTACTCTAAAAGAAATGTGAGGTGCTGAGATAGAGTATAAGGGAGTGGGGGGAGAATTTTACCTTAAATAACATGGTCAGGGAAGGCCTCTCTTGAAGAGGAGACATTTAAACTGAGACTTGAAGCATGATAAAATAATAATTTAAAGAATGGAGGATAGACTATTCCAGACAGAAAGAATAGCATGTGCAAAGATCCCTAGGAGAAGGGTTTTGGTATATTCAAAGCTTTGAAAAACCAGTATGTCTGGGATGGAGTGAATGAGAGAGTGTGATGAGGTAAGTTTGATGAAATAGGCAGGACTTGTAGACCAGATTAAGGAGTCTGGATTTTATTTTAAATTCTATGGGAAACCACTAAAGCAGGAGAGGGACAGGATATACTTTTACTTTTTGAAGAGTGATCTTGTTGTGCCATATTTGCATTTGAGCAGAAAGGCAAGATTGGAAAGGGAGAGAGCAGCTTGGAGGCTTTTGACAGTAGTCCAAATGAGATACTGGTGGCAGTGGAGTTGGGGAGAAGTGGATGGATATAAGCTATATTTTTGAGGTAGAATTAACAGAACTTGCTGAAGGATTGGATACAGGGAGGTAAGGTGATGGAAGAGTTTGAACCAAAGGTGATACCAGGTTTCTGGCTTGATTAACAGGTTTGATGTGGTATCAATTTCTGCAGTGGGGGGCATTGGAGGAAAGATCAGTTTGGTACGAGTTGTGAACATGTTCAGTTTGAAGTGTCTGTTAGACATCCAAGTGGAGATAAGGAGTAGTCAGTTGGATTTACAAATTTGGAGTTTAGGGACAGCTTTTAGATGATATTTAAAATCACGGATCTAGATGAGATAACCTAGGAAGGTTAAAGAGAAGAGGGCCTGCCCTGACCACTGTGGTTCATTTGGTTGGGCATCGTTCTGCAAAATGAAAGGTCACTAGTTTGATTCCTGGTCATGGCACATTCCTGGGTTGCAGGTTCTGTCTGTGGTCAGGCTGCACACAAGAGGCAACCGTTGATGTTTCTCTCTAACATGGATGTTTCTCTCCCTCTTTTTCTCCATACCTTCTGCTCTCTCTGAAAATAAATAAAATGTTTTAAATAGAGAAGAGGGCTTGGGATTATATGAATATTTTTTACCTTTAATGTAGAAACTATGAGACACTAAAGAGAGAATGGGCTAATAATAAAAGTATAGATATAATTTAGTGGTAGAGTATCTTCTGTATATGTAGGAAGTCCTAGATTTTATTCCTGGCATTATCATTTATCTTTGCCTCCTCAAAGGACAGGGCAGGAATATACATTCTTCTAGTCTTTTTGTCAGTTACTCATACATAATTTTTTCTAGTTCATGGAACACAGCAGGTGCTCAATAGATATTTTTTAAATGAAGAATTATTGTATAAATGAAATAAATGAGGGTATCTGGGTTGTACTACCTGCTTTGCCACAATGTAGGTTTGTGATATTGGGAAGTGAGCAAGCTGTAATTTTGTTATCTGTAAAATGGCAGTAATAAAAGTACCTATATTTTGGACAGGGTTTAAAACAATAAAAATATAACAATTAGTACAGAGCTAGCACTGAATTAATGTTAGCTACTCCTATTATGTCTCTGTACTTTGGGAACTTACCCACAAACCAGGCGCAATAATTTCTGCCCTGCTTCTCATCACATGGTCATTTGTGAAGCCAGCAGGAGTTAGTATTTGATTCTGTAAAGGGTTATTAATATTAATATTTTAACCGCTCTTCCCCTCATCCAGGGTTATTTAAATGAAAATGCCTCAACCAGTTGTACTGGAAACCACTCCCTAATGCTGTCTTTTAGCAGCAGAGTTCAGGTAATTTCCCCATCCCCGCCTCTCCTTGCTGGGTGGTTACTTCGTAACTCTGCACGTTGATTGGACCCTGATTGCCAATCAACCACTGAGCTTTCTCTAGGGCTGTAATTTTCAAAATTCGCTGCTGGTGGATTGGAGGGAGACACAGGCCAGGTTGAGACCAACACGGGTCTCTGCGACCTGGTGCTTCATTCTTTTCCCCAGGCCGCTCCTGGCCCAGGAGTGCGTCCATTGTCTTTCCTGTTCTGCCCCCAATCTCAATGTGAGGTAGGCGCCTTTGGGTTTGTACTGCCTGCTCGAATGTCCAGCTCTGTTGCACGTGTGTTGGTCCTTGAGTGTCACTCCAGCCCCTTGTTACACTCTTTCCAGGGTGTCAGGAAACCTTTATTTTGTTCTGCCAGTCAGCAGTCTGCAGAGTGAGCCTTGTACGAAGTCGGGCAGAGAGTGTGTATTAGAGGCTGAGAGAGCAAAGCAAATGGGACTGGGTACTATCTTTAGATGGAGGGTCCAGTACACGTACCTGAATAAGTACATTTACAAAACATCTTTTCGCAAGTGAAAGTGTGCAGGATCAATTTCATCCACAAGACAATGTATTTAAGTCAGAGAATGATACTTGAGAGATGTCTTTTGAACTACAGGTTGATGGAAACATGTCCTTTTCCCTTTGTTATCCTTCTTATATCTCCACTCTTCAATCTCTGCCTCCAATCCCTTGAGCTCTGGCTTGGCTGGTGCTCTGTGCTATGTGATTAGAGTCATAGAAGGCCGGTGGTCGAAGGGACCTTAGAACCTTGCTTCTTAAAACTTTAAAGTGTATACAACTCACCTGGGTATATTGTTAACTTGCCTATTTCTCTTTGGTAATGCCTGGCTTGGGGCCTGAGATTTTAAAGGGCTAAAGGCTCCCATGTGATGCTAATGTTGCTGGACCATTTACCACTGTTTGAATAGTATGGAGGCTCTGGTCCCACTGCCTCATTAAATGGAGAAATGAAGTCCAGGGAGGGAAAAGGGACATGCCCAGTGTCACCCAGCCAGTTACAAGCAGGGTCAGAACTAGACCCTAGTCATACCTTCCAGCCCAGGGTCAGGGCAACCTTGCTCTGAGAAATCACCCAGAGACCACTGTGGGATCAGACAATGGGTATATTGAGGGAAAAAAGGGAAGGGGGTGGACGGCAGAGGCAGCTCCTGGACCAACTCAAGGGCCCTGTAGGCACAAGAACAATGGGGAGCAGGAGAACAGGGAACGGGGAATAGAGAACGGGGACTGGGAAATGGGGAATGGGGACTACCGGTCCTTCTCATGAGCCCATAGGAGTCCCACCTGCACTTCTGCAGGCACCTTTCTTAAAAGGTATATTTGATTGATTATATTGTTACAATAGTTCCAACCTTTTCCTCTTTGCTCCCCCCTGCCCAGCAACCCCCTCCCCCAGTAACCTCCCTCCCCCCAAGTCCATGCCCATGCGTCGTGCATACAAGTTCTCTGGCTTCTCCCTTTCGTACTTTATTATTTTTTAAATTAATTAATTAATTAATTTTTATACCATAAAAAATAACAATCACCCCCTCTCAGACTTAAGACCCTTTATAATCTTATAAAGGACAATGGGCAAAGGTCTCGAGTTCCTCTGGCTGCTTCAACCAGGACATGGTCGTTGTCCTACTTACTCTTGGGTCCAGAAATCCCTAATAAGTGTGGGGGTGTGGAGGGGAGAGTGACCTTCCCACATGGGGAAGGATCGTGCAGATTCCAGGTCAGTTGGCTGTCCCCAGACAATGGCATGCTTGCTTTAACAGGCTGGCATCCTTGTTGTATTCTGGGAGCAACAGATTTGGCAACAGGGCTAAAAGGTGTCATTCAATCCATAACCACTAGATGACAAAAGGCAGGTATTAATTTTTTAATGTTTCACATTTGGGAAAAGGAAAAGGCTTCTTTGGAAAGCCATACCTAGCCAAAACCCTTTTGCCCACTGTACTTAGTTTGGGCTGAGGGAAACATTTTAGGTTTCCCCCCTCTCAGGCCTCTGGGCTCTTTCTGTCCAAGCCATTAGGATTGAAAAGAGAAACCGGTTTTAAGGTGAGGCCCACAGACCACCCCATTCTTCACCGACCTAGCCACTTAGTTCAGCCAAAACGTTCAGTCTCAGGAGGCAGGCATGCAGACAGGATTAAGTGAGGCCTATATGTACAGACAATCACTCAGGTAATGAGATTATAGGCTTATGCCCTTTGGAAACAGAAAACACATGTTAATTTATGCAATATAACCCACAAACCAGTCTCTAAATCTGTAGGACTGCCTTATTGGAAAGACATCCAGTTGCAAGGCATTTGACAGTCTTCTTGCCTATAAATTAAGCATCTATGATGATGCCACAGACATAGTCGAACTTACAATTGAAAAGAAATTTTAAATGAAAAGAAGCTTTAAAGACAGTTAGCTGTACTACTTTATAGTCTACCACTGACATTGTGATTTTCCTTGAATCACGATTTTTCTCCTTAAGATTACCCTCCTTGACATTAAAGGGACCGCATTAAGTCCATTTTTATTTATCCTGATCATTTGCATAAACACAACAAGAGCAGGAAATGATCACTTATGGTCTTTAAGTCTGCTTTGCTGGAACTTACACAAGGAACATTTAGGGTGACCTTCAGTCTGCCCTTCAGGGCACAGAAGCTGAGCCACATACCTGCCATTCAGCCTTGTCTGTAAACACCTGTCTTTTCAAAGTCCTTCAGGTTTTCCATTGTGTCTTAAGGTCCCTTCTAGCCATCTTTCAGGAAAGCAACCCTCATTCCTTCCCTGGAATGATTGCCATGGACCGCACATCCAACCTAGGTTCCGGGCCTTTTTTTCTCGTGGGCTTTTATTCCCTTCAAAAGGCAATCCTAGTTCCTCAGGGCTTTTTGGTAATGACCAGAGCCCAAGCATGTCTCCTTTAGGCATGAAATTCCAGTCAAAGTCTTGGTCAAGAAAACCTCTATTAATGACTGGTATTATTAGTTTTATGCAAAGAACCATATGTCATTACTTACTTCTTCGGAATGCCAAATTCTGGAGGGATCGTGTAGGGAGAAAAATATACGGTGTGAAGGAAAATCCTTGTCCTTCTAATATTTACTAGAATTGCATTTCCATTCTTTATATATTCTTTTTTTTCCCCCACTAAAATTTTTTTGTTTGTTTGTTTTTCTACTACATTTGTCCCACCTTTTTCCCTATTGCTTCCCTGCACCCTGCCCACCCCATCTCTCATAGTCAGTCCCCATCCAGTTGTCCATGGCCATGGGTCATTTATACATGTTCTTAGACTACCTCCTTCCCCTTCTTTCCACCTTCTCTCTCTCCCCCATCCTCCCTTGTCACTGTTAATCTACAATTGCTTACATACCTCTGGTTCAATTTTGCCCCTTTGTTTGTGCTGTTCATTAGTCTCCTGTAATAGGTGATAGCATAAGGTATTATTCTTTCACTGCCTGGCTTATTTCGCTAAGCTCTAGTTCCATCCATGTTGTTGCAAATGGTAGAAGTTCTTTCTTTCTGCTACATAGTATTCCACTGTGTAATGTACCAGAGTTTTTTAATCCACTTATCTACAGATGGACACTTAGGCTGTTTCCAGCACTTGGCTATTGTAAATAGTGCTGCTATGAACATAGGGTTGCATAGGTTCTTTTGAATTGGTGTTTCAGGATTCTTTGGACATAATTCTAGCAATGGATTTGCTGGTTCAAAAGGCAGTTCCATTTTTAGATTTTTGAGGAAATTCCATACTGTTTTCCATAGTGGCTGCACCAGTCTGCATTCCCACCAACAGTGCACCAAGGATAGCTTTTCTCCACTTCCTCGCCAGCACAAGTTGTTTGTTCATGTGTTGATGATGGCCATTCTGACTGGTGTGAGGTGGTATCTCATTGTGGTTTTTATTTGCATCTCTCTGATGGCTAGTGATGTTGAGCATTTTTTGATATGCCTCTGGACCCTCTGTATGTCCTCTTTGGAGAAGTGTTTGTTTGGGTCCTTCACCCATTTTTTAATTGGGTTGTCTCTCTTCCTGGTGTTGAGTCATATAAGTTCTTTATATGTTTTGGAAATCGATCCCTTGTCTGAGGTATCATTGGCAAATATGTTTTCCCATATGATTGGTTTCCTTTTCATCTTGCTGATGTTTTCTTTTGCTGAGCAGAAACTCCTTAGTTTGATGTAGTCCCATTTGTTTATTCTTTCCTTTATTTCCCTTGCCTTAGGAGATATATTACTGAAAATGTTGCTATGTGGGGTATCTGAAATTTTCCTGCCTAAGTTTTCCTCTAGGACTTTTATGGTGTCATGGCTTACATTTAAGTCTTTGATCCATCTAGAGTTTATTCGGGTATATGGTGTAAGTTGGTGGTCTTGTTTCACTTTTTTGCATGTCCCTGTCTAGTTCTCCAACGTCATTTGTTGAAGAGGCTCTTTTCACTCCATTTTATGTTCCTTCACCCTTTGTCAAATATTAGTTGACCATATAGACCTGGGTTTATTTCTGGGCTCTATTCTGTTCCATTGATGTATGTCTGTTCTTATGCCAGTACCAAACTGTTTTGATTACTATGGTCTTGTAGTATAGTTTGATATCAGTATTGTGATTTCTTCTACTGTGTTCTTCTTCCCCTAGATTGCTCTGGCTATTCGGTGTTTTTTTTTTTTTTCTTTTTTTTTGATTCCATATAAATTTTTGAAGTATTTGTTCTAGACCTATGAAATACATCATTGGTATTTTAATAGGGATTGCATTGAATCTATAAATTGCTTTGGGTAGTATGGACATTTTAATGATGTTGATTCTTCCCATTTATGAACATGGTATATGCTCCCATTTATTAGTATCTTCCTTAATTTATTTCTTCAGTGTTATATAGTTTTCTGAATACAGGTCTTTTACCTCCTTGGTTAAGTTTATTCCTAAGTACTTTGTTTTTCTTGTTGCTATGGCAAATGGGATTTTTCTTTGTTTCTATCTCTGATATTTTATTGTTGGTGTACAGAAATGCCTTTGGTTTCTGAATATTGACTTTTAACCTGCTATTCTGCCAAATTCACTTATTAGATTGAATAGTTTTTCCATGGAGTCTATAGGGTTTTCTATGTACACTATCATGTCATCTGCAAATAATGAGAGTTTTACTTCCTCTTTTCCAATCTGGATGCCCTTTATTTCTCTTTCGTGTCTGATTGCTGTTTGCTAGAACTTACAAGACTATGTTGAATAGGAGTGGAGAGAGTGGACATCCTCGCCTTGTTCCTGAACTCAGAGAGAATGCTCTCAGTTTTTGCCCATTGAATATGATGTTGGCTTCAGGGTACTCATATATGGCCTTTATTATCTTGAGGTATGCTCCCTCTATTCCCACTTTGCTGAGTGTTTTCATCATAACTGGGTGTTGTCCTTTATCAAATGCTTTTTCAGCATCTATTGATATGATTATGTGATGTTTGTCTTTCATTTTGTTTATGTGGTGTATTACATTTATTGATTTGCCAATATTAAACCATCCTTGCATCCCTGGGATGAATCCTACTCTATCGTGGTTTATGTCTTTCTAATGTGCTGTTGGATCTGGTTTGCCAATATTTTGTTGAGTATTTTAGCATCTCTGTTAATCGGCGACATTGGCCGGTAGTTTTCTTTGTTGTGTCTTGACCTGGTTTTGGAATTAGAGTAACACTGGCTTCATAGAATGAGTTTGGGAGTCTTCCCTCTTCTTGGATTTTTTGGAATAGTTTGAGAAGGAGAGCAGTTATTTCTTTCCTAAATGTTTTGTAAAATTCACTTGTGAAACCATCTGGTTTGGGCTTTTGTGTGCCAGGAGTTTTTTGAATACTGCTTCAATTTCACTGGTTGTTATTGGCCTGTTCAATGCTTTCTGCTTTTTCTTGATTCGGTTTTGGAAGATTGTATGTTTCCAGAAATTTGTCCATTTCATCTAGGCTGTCAAATTTCTTGTGATACAGTTGTTTGTAATGATTTCTTACAACTTTTGTATTTCTGTAGTATTGGTTGTGATTTCTCCTCTTCCATTTCTGATTTTATTTATTCAGTCCTCTCTCTTTTTTTCTTGATGAGCCTAGTGAAAGGCTTGTCGATTTTGTTTATCTTTTCAAAGAATCAGCTCCTACTTGTGTTGATCTTTTGAATTGTTTGTTTGATCTCTCTGTCATTTAACTCTGCTCTGATCTTGATGATTTCCTTCTTTCTACTCGCTCTGGGTTGTATTTGTTGTTGTTCCTCTAGTTCTTGTAGTAGTAGGGTTAGGTTTTTTATTTGAGATTCTTCTGTCCTCTTTAGGTAGGCCTATATTGCTATGAACTTTCCTCTCAGGACTGCTTTTGCTGTATCCCATAGGTTTTGGTTGTTGTGTGTTCATTATCATTTTTTTTTGAGAATCTTTTTTATTTCTTCCTTGATGTCATTGTTAACCCATTCATTATTTAATAGCATGTTTTTCATTCTCCATGAGTTTGAATGTGTTTGAGTTTTTTCTTTGAAATTGATTTCCAGTTTTAAGCCATTGTGATCTGAGAAGATGCTTGTTATAGTTTCTGTTTTCTTTAATTTGTTGAGGCTTGTTTTGTGTCTTACCATGTGATCTATCTTTGAAAATGTTCCATGTGCACTTGTAAAGAGTGTATGTTTTGCTTCTTTGGGGTGAAAAGTTCTATAGATATCAACTAGGTCCATTTGATCTAGAGTGTTTTTCAATGCCTCAGTATCCTTGGTGTTTCTTTGCTTCAAAGATCTGGCCATTGTTGACAATGGGGTGTTAAAATCCCCTACTATGAGTGTGTTGTTGTCTATATCCTTCCTGAAGTCTTTCAAAAGTTTCCTTACATATTTCAGTGCTCCTGTGTTGGGTACATATATGTTTATAAGGGTTATATCTTGTTGTTGGATTTTTCCCTTAAGTATTATGAAATGTTCTTCTTTGTTTCTTTTTATGGCCTTTGCTATGAAATCTGTTTTGTCTGATATAAGTGTTGCTACCCCAGCTTTTTTTTTTTCATGTCCATTTGCTTGCAATACTTTTTTTCATTTCTTCTCTTTCAGTCTGTGTAAATCTTTTGTTTTGACGTGTGTCTCTTGTAGACAGCATATATGTGGGTCATGTTTTCGTATCCATTTCTGCTACCCTATGTCTTTTCATTGGAGCATTTAATTCATTTACATTTAAGGTTATTATTGATAGGTATTCATTCATTTCCCTTTGTACTTGTGTTCGTCTCCCTCTCTTTTTTTTCTTCTTTTTCTTAAAGAATTTTCTTTAGCATCTCTTGCAATGCTTGTTTGGTAGAGATGCATTCTTTTAGTCTTCCTTTGTCTGGAAAACTCCTTATTTCACCTTCCATTTTGAATGAGAGCCTTGCTGGAAGAGTATTATTGGTTGTAGGCCTTTGCTTTTCATTGCTTGGAATATTTTTTGCCATTCCCTTCTGGCTCGTAGTGTTTCTGATGAGAAATCTGATGATAGCCTTATTGGAGCTCCCTTGTATGTTATTAGTTGTTTCTCTCTTGCTGCTTTTAGGATTCTCTCTTTGTCTTTGAATGTTGCCATTTTAATGATGAGGTGTCTTGAAGTGGGCCTGTTGGGGTTCATCTTCATTGGGACCCTCTGTGCTTCCTGGACTTGCGTGACTCTTTCTCTCCTCATGTGAGGGAAGTTTTCTGTCATTAGTTTTTCAAAGAGGTTTCCTATCTCTTGCTCTTCTTCTTCTCCTTCTGGAATTCCTATGATATGGATATTATTACATTTCATGTTGTCCTGCAGCTGTCTTAGAGCCTCTTCAGTCTTGTTCAGTCTTCTTTCATTTTGTTGTACTGTCTGTGAGTTTTTGTCTACATTGTCCTCCAGCTCGCTGATCCGATCTTCTGCTTCCTCTAGCCTGTTTTTAATTCCTTCTACTGTGTTCTTCAATTCAGAGATCACATTCTTGATTTCCTCCTGGATCTTATTGATAGCTTCTATGTCCTTTTTCATGTTGGTGTAATTCTCAGTAAGTTCCTTGTAGTTTTTCTGGAGTTCCTTGTAGTTTCCACTGAGCTCATTGAGCTTCTCCATAATCCATGTTTTGAATTCCTCATCTGATAGTTTCCTCCCCTCTATTTCATTTAGCACTCTTTCTGGGGATTCTACCTTTCCTTTTGATGGGGGGTTGCTTCTTTGTCTCCCCATTTTTGTGACTCCTATTGTTTGTTGGTGCTTCTTAGAATGATCTGCACTTCCTGGATCTGCCTCTGATGGCGTCAGATCCTGTACCAGTCTGGCCCTAGGCAGCCTATTGCAGACTCCCAGGGATCTACTTCTACTGCCTTTGTCTGGCTTCTTTAGTTGTTAATCTATTCAATCTGTGATTAGCCTTCAGGCTTAAGGACCGTGGGTGTGGCAGCTTAATTCCTGTAGGCAGGGCTTTTGCTTCCCCTCAGGCTGATGCCACTTGGAGGGGAATGGTCTGCTCACAGCACTGGGGATGAGTCAGCACTGGGACCCGGTTGGCTGCTCCCCCAGCTCTCCCCTCAAAGCCACCACACCAAACTCTCCCCAAGCGTCTCCAGTCCTCTCTGCCTTCCCTCTGCTTGACCCCAGGGTAAGTGGGGGCCAAATATTTTCATATGTGATCCACTTAAGAGCTCTTTTCCTCCAGCTGTTTCTCTCCGGCTAGCAAGAAACCCTGTTGCTTTTCGCTTTTCACAGCTGGATACTATTTTACTTCCCACTCTGTTGCTGTAGGCTGGGAAGCCCAGCAGGGGGTTTAGACCCTGCCCTTCTCAGAGTGAACCCCTGGCTGCTGAGCTGTTTCTCAGTCCCTTCAGCTACCACCCGTGGGAGCCCAGCCAGCACTTCCATGTCTCCGCACTCCCTACCGGTCACGTTGTGATGTAGCGGCCTTTTCTGTCTCTCCGTGGTTATAAGACTTCTCTTCAGCTAGTGTTCGGGTGGTTATTCCAGATGGTTTCTCCAAAATTAAGTTGTAAATCCAGACTGGTCCTGGGAGGAGGTTAGTGTAGCTTCCACTTACTCCTCCACAATCTTGGATCCTCCAAGCGTGTCGTCTTCTTTTTCTGGATCCACAGCTGATCTAATGATGTGGGCCAGAGGTTCCTGATCTCTGCAGGTTTGGCGCCTGTCTGGAGCCAGCTGGGGAGCTTGTGTACGCGCTAGACTCAGGCCTGCTGCGCTGCGCCCTGAGAGTTGGTTTCTCGCCCCTTGGGGCGGGGCCCCAGACACTTGTGCACAGTGGAAGTGAGTGTCTTTGAGTCGCTGCTGCCTGCTGTTCCTGCGCTCCAGCTGCCTGCCATTCCTGCACCCACCTGGGAGGGCACAAGCAGGGCCCGGGCAAGTGGTCTACACTCCAGCCTGGTGCCCACTGGGGCTGGTCAGGGGTGTCTGTGCACGGTCTTCTGCATGCCCAGCGGGCCCTCACTGTGCCCTTTGGGGCACTGATCTTATGTCTGTGTGGGTGTGTCAGAGGGGCACCTGGACACGCGGCCCCACGTACCTGGGCCAGTGAATGAGGGCACTTCCCTGTGCTCGCCTGCGCATCCCAAGGGGAGGGTTGGGGAGCGGGCGAGAGCACTTCTGCGTCTGCGCTCCTCAAGAATGTCCTATCACTCCCAACCTTTTGTCCCCTCTCCACAGTTCACAAGAGAAAAATATAAAAGAAAATCATGTTCTCACATGCACAGCAGTACATTGTTTCTTGTCTTTCAGCGCCAATGCTACCTGATCCAGTCCTGTCTCTGCCAGCAGGCAGAGATCCACTCTCCTCCCGATTCCTCTCTGGGGAAGCCTGTGATCTCCAAAAAGCCTTTGTGTACTTACAGCCAATGCTCGGGGAGCCACCCCAGTTTGAAATCCCATCTCGTCCCTTTTTCCTCAGCTATCCTAACAAAACAGGTCATTCCCAGATGGTTTTCTCTAATCCAGCAGTGCCAGGACTCAACTCCTGCCAGTGTCCAGCTGCTCACTGAGATGCTCTGTCTGCAATTAGCCCAAATTACAGATGAGTCTCGGGAGCCAGAAAGCACAGCCTCCCCTCACGCCTCAGCCATCTTTAATCTCAATGTGTTTTTTAAGTACTTGAAAATTTTTTCTATTATGTTTGTACAGTATTCTCTCACTTATCGCAGCTATTACGTTCTAGAGTCCCCTACAATAGGTGAAAATCCATGAAGTAGGAACCTTACATTTATTTTAGTATTTATATATATTTTAAGGCTTTATAAACCCTTCCCACACACTTATAAACTGTTCCCAGTCCCTTGTTAACCTTTTCCCACTTTTATAAACACTACTTATGTTCTTATACATATTCTACACTCTTAAACCTATGTAACCTTAACAACATATCTATACAGTACCACAAAATCCTGCGATATAGCGAAAAATCCGCGATAAATAATTAAACATATTTTTTAAAACCCCGCAATACAGTGAGACCGTGATAAGTGAATTGTGATATAGAGAGGGACTACTGTATTGTTAATGTAAAAACAGCAAGTTTTGTTTAGTATGGCGCAGGTTTCCCTCCTTCAGCTGTGAGGACATCTAGGGCCCTCCTGTTTTGGAGAACTACATCTGCTAGGCTATTTAAAGATTCTTGCTGTCTTTCTAGAGCTTGGAGGGTGGCATTCCAAGTTTCTTGAAGGGATAAAGAGAGATTTAGTACTGATTTTTTTAATTGGGGTATTTTTACGAACTAGAGGAAGCTTTTATATATGGAGCGCCCTATTTTCGGTTGTTTTAAGGATAGGATTGCTGTATACATGTCTGCCAAACTCAGACTACTGCCGGTCTCATTTGTGTCGGGGGGCAGTACAAGAGGGAGGTCTCGAGGGAGGAGTTAAGGTTAGGGATTGCCTCAGAAGTGGCTATTTGCTGGGGGCTTAGTATAGAGGCATTTAGTATTAAAGCAATTATCATGCAGGGGCTACTCTAGTAAGGAGGAATTATTAGGTATGCTTGCCTGTCACATAGGAAGTGGCATCCCATCCCTTGAAGGGAAATAGCAGTGCTATATTTTGCTTTGATGATGGCAATGTGACTGGGGTGAGTTTTATTTCTTATTGACTGGCACTAAACATTATGGAGGATTTTGTGAAGAAATGTTTGGCTGTATTGGTTAAATTGAAAATCTATGATCCTTGTAAGGGTAGCAGGAAAATCTGAAGCGTAGGTATGATTGTGAATTTGGGTTAGTATGTAAGGACATGTAGGAGCTCTTGGTTGGCCTTTATAGTGTATGAAGGCTAGGTCTAGGGTGTGGTTGCAGAGAAGGGAAGGGTTGAATACGCCTAAGGAGCGAGGCTGAACGCGGGTGCCGTTGACATGTCTGAAGCAGATGCAGAGAGCAGCAGGACCCATAATATGAGTGACAGTGGCTGCTGGCTGGGCCGCTCCAGGGAGATCTGCCAAACCCGTGTAGTAGGGGGATGGAAGAAAGTGGGCAGTAAGGTTATATAAGGTGGTGAGATTGGGTGGGAAAGCAGTTACCTCAATGTCTCGGTGGTGGGAGGAGTAGGGGCAGGTTCAGCAGTTGGTTTTGTTGGTTAAGTGTGCTATTCGCTGTGTTGTGGGGGCTAGAGGATGTTGATATGAGGTGGCAAAGGTTAGAAGGGTGATAACTGTAATTGTGAGGGCAGTCAGCATGGTTACGGTGATTCAAGTAAGTTAGAGAGGGATAAAAGTAGGATGAAAGTGTAAAAGTAAATTTTGTCAGGGGTGTAGTCGCTGAGAGTGCCCTGTAGTCAGGCATCCAAGACGTGTTCTAAAAACTGAGAGATGGCTTGGGGGGTGGGGGTGGACTTTTCATATAATAAAAGTTTCTGCAAGATGAGATGAATAAAGAATGGGGTCTGTGGAAGGCTTATTTAGAGGAGGGTTGGACTTGGGTGATTTTTACTGTCAGGTTTTTAGTGAGGGTGCAGGAATATTTGGGCGGTGTTGCTTGTGTTTTTTCCTGGATGGGTATGAACTGAGTGATGGTGGGTTTAAGATCTGAGGTTAGAGGAGATTTAGGTACCTGAGGAGCAAGTTTGATATGGAAGAAATGTACCCAATATGGGATATATTTTTAGCTGGGTTAGCATGTCAGTGTGATGTATTGTTTGGGATAATAAAGCATGTAGAGGTCTTGTGCTTATGAGAAATTGGTTATGGAGTTTGGTGAGGATATGTTGAGCATGATTATTGGAGAGAATTATTTTGTTATGTAGATGAAACTGCCTATTTTGTTGGGTTGCTCTGGGTCTTTCTTCCTCTGCATATGGGGGTGCCTCAGTGGGCATTGTAAGGAGGATGGAAGAAGCATGGGCTTGTTTTTTTTTTTGCCTCAGTTTCTGTTTTGTGATTTTTTTTGAGCTATGAGATCTGTCCTGGCTTGATGTTCTTTGCAGTGGATAATTGCAGCTTTTGTCGGGAGCTGAGTCACTTGAAAAAGTTTGATAATGAGGTGTTCGTTGATGATGGGAGGGTGTTTAGAGGTGAGATAGCTCCATTTTTTGTAAATTGATATGTGTGAATGTATGATGTGATAGGCATATTTGGAGTCAGTGTATTTATTGACCCGACGATTTTTTGCAAGGGCCAAGGCTCACATTAGGGCAATAAGTTATGCTTGTTCGGAAGAGGTATGGGAGGGCAAATGTCCCAACACAATGCCAGAGGCGAGGGTAGTGATGGCATATTCTGCTCCCTTTGGGCCAGTCTTGTAGGAGCTTTTATCTATAAACTAGGATTTCACTTGAGGTAGAGGGGTGTCTTGTATGTTGGGGAAGGGGTATAGAAAGGAGGAGAGATGTTGAGTGCAGTCATGGGTATGGGTGTGGGAATGGAGGGGTAGTAAAGAGGCAGGGTTGAGAAGGAGAGCTGATTTATGCAGGGAGATTTGAGGATTTTGAAGCAGTTGGGTGTGTAAGAACTGATTTAGGAATGGGGAGACTGCAGTGATGGCCTGGTAGGTTTAGTAGGCTGGAAATAGCATGAGAGGAGTGGACTGTTACTTTGGCAAAGGGAACTAACTTAAGGGTTTCTTGACTGAGAATTGCTGCCGCTGCTAAGGTGTGGAGGCAGGCTGGCTACCCTAGGAAGGGGGAATTGAGTGGTTTGGAAAATAGGCTATAACCCGTTGGTCTGGTCTATATTGCTGTGCTAACAGCTTGAGAGCAAAGCCATTTTTTGTGTCAGTGTATAGGAGGAAAGGTTTATTTGGATTTGGATGGGCTAAGTCTGAGGCTTGGCCGAGAGCTATTTTGAGTGGGGTGAAAATTTAAGGAGGGCTTGAGAGTTTCCTAGAGGCTCAGACAAGTCTCTAGCTGTTGCCTGATATAAAGGTTTGGCTAGGGACTTAAGATTCGGTATTCAAGTTTTGAAAAAATTGGTGAGGCCTAAAAATATAGGAGTTTTTGTTTAGTATGGGGCAAGGGGAAGGTCGTTATTAGGTCCTGTCTTTCTGGAGTTAGGTGTTTATGAGTGGGGGTGATGAAGAGTCCAAGATATGTGACCTGAGTTTGAGAGAACTGGCCTTTGTTTTGTGACATGCGGTATCCCCGACTGGCAAGAAAGTTTAGGAGTTGGGCAGTATGGGGATGAGAAAGGTTCTGAGATGGACTACAGAGGAGGAGATCATCTATGTACTGTAGGAGGACACTTGGGGAAAGGTTAAGCTGCTGTAAGTCGGTTGCTAGGGCTTGACTGAAGAGGTGGGGAGTATTTCGAAAGCCTTGAGGCAGGACCGTCTACCTCAGTTGTTGGGTTGTTTTTGTGGTTGTGTCAGTCCAGGTGAAGGCAAAGAGGTCTTGGGAGGCTGGGGAGAGTGGGACAGTGAAGAAAGCATCTTTGAGGTCCAGGAGAGTAAAGTGGGAGGTTTGAGGTGGGATACACGACAAGAGAGAATAAGGGTTAGGGGTGATGGAGTTGATAGAGATGATGGCCTTATTGATTGCACGTAGATTTTGGACAAGTCAGTGTGACCCATTGGGTTTTTTTTACTGATAGGATGGGGGGATTGGCAGGAGAGGCAGCAGGTCGAAGCAGGCCTGCTCTTAGCAGGCGGTCTATAGTAGGCTTCAGACTGTTTAAGGCCGAGGGAGTTAATGGGTATTGAGGTTTACTGGGGATATGGGAGGCATCTTTTAGGGTTACAGAGACTGGAGTGTGGTGAGAGGCGATGGAAGGATTGTTTGTGTCCCAGACATTGGGATTGACTGCTGTTAGACAGAATGGCAAGGGAGTGTCTGGGATAGTGTGAAGGGGCTGTCCTAAAATTAGAAGAAGGGTGAGAGAGGTGGGATTATTTGGTGAGGACATTGAGTCAAAACAACCAAGAGATGTAGATGCATGCAGTTTGGTTAGAATATTGCACCTGAGAAGTGAGGTTGGGCAGTGGGGCAGTACTAGAAAGGAGTGGATGAATATCTGATGCCCAATGAGACAGGTTAGGGGAGGAGTACTTAGGGGTTGGGTTGACTTGCTGTGTATTCTTAAAACTGATATGGCAGAGGGAGTTGGGAGCTCCCAAAATTCAGGCAGGACAGAATACATAGCTTCTGTATCAAGGATAAAGGAGATAAACTTACCTGTCACCAATATGTTTACCGTGGGTTCTGCAGCCGTGATGGTGAGAAGCAGGGCTTCTGAACCCCGGCCCCATCAGGCGATGGAAAGTCGAGGAGGTCGAGGTCTGGGACTGAGAGGCCCATGTCTGGATCCACTGCCAGGGTAGGCAGTCTAGCCCCTCCTCCCCCAGTTAGAAACCATCGGACAGTCAACCTTCCAGTGACCTGTTTTTTGAGAGAGCACAGGGGCCCAGAGGAGGTAAGCGGCAGTTTGGACAGAGCTTTGCCCAATGTCCTTCCCAACTGCACAGGAAACAGGATCCCGGAGGCTGCCTAATAGTGGAAGCTTTGCCCTTAGGCTTATTTTGCCCCTTGGAGGTGTTCCCCAGGGCATTTGCCAGCAAAAGATAGTGCTTGACTTTCCATTTCTGCTGCTCCTTTTTCCTGTCCTTTTTTTTTCTTCTTCTTTCTGTTCCTCTTGCCAGTTGTTGTATACTTGGAAGGTGACCTGAATAAGTTAACTTTGGGGGGTCTTGGGGCCCACCTCTAACTTTTGGAGCTTTTTTGAATGTCTGGGGCTGATTGACTAAGGCAGTGGGTGTGTAAAAAGAGGCATCCCTCAGACGCAGTGGGGGTTTAGATTGGTGTAATTTTGGACGAATTTTGTGAGCCTTGTTAAGAAGGCGGCTGGATTTTTACTAGGACCCTGGGTAATTTTGAGAGTTTTGTCATAGCTGACAGTTTTAAAGCCTGATTTGCGCATCCCAGTGAGGAGACATGTAAGGAAGTGGGACATGTATTCGCATGACACCATCTCTACCAGTGACCTCGCAGAGGAGATAGAGACTAGAGGGGTGATGCTGATCCGAGGCGGGGAGGGAGCCAGGGAAGGCGAGGTAGAGATGGGCCTACAAGATTGGGTATGGGGAGGGGAAGGTCCAGAGTTTTGGAGTGCTGGGGACTGTGAGGTATTAGGTGATTGAGGTTCTGAAGGGGGCAAGGGGGCATCTGGCACAGGATTGTAGGGAGGTGGGTGGTCAGTGGGATCGAAGGTGTCCAAATGTAAGAGGCAAGGAAGCTGGTGGTTCCCAAAAGAGTATAAAATAATTAGCAGTAAAGGGCAAATGTAATTAGAGGGTTGTGTATTTTTTTTTTTTTTTTAGCCAGAGTTAACAATATTAGCATCAGAAAAGGGGCATTCCAGGGCTCAGCACAAGTGCCTGAGAACAAAGGACATCCGAAATCAGAGGGGAGGATGTTCATTACCAAACCCTGGGAAATGGGAAAATGCAGCTAGACAGCCCAGCAAACAAGACAGGGAAACTCCAAAGAAGACTTGGAGATAGACCTATAACTAGATCACCCTTAATTAATTTACTTGCATTATATTGTAACTCCGGAGTATTCAGCATGGAAAAATGGAGAAGGAGAAGGAGGGCAAGGGAGGAAAGAGGGTGCAGTTTTACTCGTGTTAGGATAAGAACAGCCAGCTTCATCCTTTCGGTAAGCATTTTTGAAATGGTTTTTGGCTGTGCTTAAAGCTGCAGAACTGCTTCGGTTACTGCAGTTGTGTCCTAGTGTTTTATTGTGAATATTTTTTATACAAGGAAGAAAGAGAAGGGGTTAGAGGGGGTTCAGAAGGTCGAGAGTGTTAGAAATAAGGACATAGTGACTCCCAAACCAGTAGGAAGTCATTAGTAACAAAGGGCAAGTGTGATTAAAGGGTCTTAAGGGCAAATGTAATTAGAGGGTCTCTGAGAAGGGAGCTGACAGCACTGGCATATCTGCAAACCACAGAAGGGGCATTTAGATAACCGTGTTAGATTGTAACTCCGGAGTAACCAGTAATGGAGAAACGAGGAAGAAGGAGAGGGGAGGGAGAGCTAATTGCATTAGGGTGGAGAAGATAATCATTTTAGGGTGACAATTTTAGGGTGGAAAAGATAATCACTTTAGGGTGGCAATTTCAGGGTGGGGAAGCTAAGACTATAAAACCAGTTTCCTTTGTCTACTTGGCGCGCACATTCTCCTGGCTGTGAGGGTGCGCCCGGCTCTGCAGACGCGTGAATAAAGACCTCGTTTTACTGCTCAAGTCCTGTGTCCCAGTTTTTATTGTGAGCGTTTCTCACAAGAGGAAGGTGGCTTTTCCTGGACAAGGAGAATTTGGTTTGTTGTGAGCTGTTTGTAGAGAGAGTGTTTGCTCCAAAGAGTCCAGAAGGCCTGAGCATAGGGAAGTTCTGACCACTTGGCCGACTGCTGGAGAAAGTTATAGAGGTCTGTGAGAACTCCGAAGTCAAGTGTGCCATTTTCCAGCCACTGACTCTGGTTATTTCGAGGATATTGGGGCCATGTGACAGTGGACAGAAAGACAAGTCGACATGCCTTGACTTCTCCATTTAGTTGGAGAGATATGAGATTACGGACTAAACACCCAAGAGGTGTATCTTTGGGTCGGGGGGAGGGGGGGAATGGCTGATTCTCATGGTGACCGTTAGGGTTAATGTGAATCCGAGAAAGAGGAGGAGGGCGAATCCAAGCCAACGTTCCCGCTCAGCAATCTGTCAAGACGCGCGTCCCTGTTTCGACCAGAGGGGAGAGGCGCTGATTTGTCCTAGGTGTCTCTAGGAGTCATCAGGCCCCAGAGAGTGGTTCCGGATTGACCTGAGGAGTCTGGTGACTCTGAGAGTGGTTCTGACTGGGTGCTCAGATTTAGGGCCGGACTGCCTGGAAATGGTCTTAGATAGGCCAGGAAACAGAACCACGGGGCGGAGACAAAGGCAAGGACTCGCCTATGAATCCAAGAGCTGGTGTTGATTGGGAGTAAATGGCAGTCAGAGAAGGGGTCGGAGGAAAAAGGAGGCAGATGGGGTCAGCAAGCCAGAGGGGAAGCTCCAGCTGCCGACTCATGGAGGTCTGAGTGACTCCAGGTCCAAGGATTGGGGGCCAGCTCGGGGCCCGAGTGTGACTCGGGAGTCTTGGTTGAGCCAGTGTCCCAGTCCTGGGTTTTGGCACAATAATGTAATAACAGAGTTGTTCAAAAGGCCATCAAGATGCAGAGAGAAGGAAAGAAGAAGTTTATTGAGGAGATCAGCAAGCAGGGAGAGAGCTGTGCTGCAAGTGGCTCCGACTCCAAACTCCTGGGGAAGGAGGTGGTTGCTTTGTAGGGGGAAGAGAAAAGGAACTATTGAATTTAGTCGTCGCCTGGTTATCTCACAGCTGCAAGCATGATGGGACAATCAAGGCCAAATGCAGCTCAGCTTGACACACCCTGCTATCACAGGGAACTCCCAGCCCCAAATATCGCTATCTCCCAGGCAGCTGCAGCAGGCTGGGGGAGGGCATGGGAACTGAAGCTGTCAATATGTGCGTATATTACTGTCTTAAAATAGTACCCAACTATAGAGCAACAGGAACTCTTATATACCACTGGTGGAAGAATAAATTTGTACAACCACTCTGGTAAAGAGTTTATCAGTATCTATTAAAGTTGACCATATACATGTCAGAAATCTGTAAGTATATGTTCACTTGCAGGTATATGTTCAGTGTAAATGAGTATTTATGGTCATGAAAAGACATGTATAGAAGCATTCATAGCAACACTATTCTTAATAGGCCCAAAGTAGAAACAACCCAAATGTCCATCAACCATAAAATGGATGACTTAACATACAATAGAATATCACATAGCAGTGAGAATAAAACAACACACAATAACGTGATTGAATCTCACAAAGATAATGTTGCACTAGGGAAACTAGGCACAAAAAAATCATACAGTATTATTCTGTATGCATATAAAGTTTTAAAAATGGCTGAGCCAAGTTGTGGTATTGTGAGTATAGTGGTCACCTATAAGGAGGTGGGAGGAGGTAGTGTTTGAAAGGAAGTACAGGAGAGGCTTTGTATGGTAGTAATGTTCTGCTTGTGATAATTTATCAAGCTTATAACTTTGTGTGCTTTCCTGTATATATCCAATAAAAAGTTTAAAAAATAGGAAGTTGAAAAAAATATATTAGCCTGTCACAGCAATTAGCTGATTGTAGCTATAATCCAGCTGATAAAGCATAAGGGCCTGGATAATTTAAGATAGCAGAAGATGGGAGAGAGAAACCAGGATTATGAATAATAGATATGGACATTATAAAGAGGTAAGAGTCAAAGACAATTCCCAGGATTTTGGCTTGGACAAGTGAATAAATGATAGTGGAATTGGCTGAGAGAGGGATCATTGGAAAAGATGAATTAGGTGAATAGGTAATGGACTCTGATTGGCACATCATGAACTCATAGCGTCTATGCAACATTTATGTGGCAATGGCACAGGATTTAAAAGCGAGCACTTATTTTTAATCCTGGATATAATAGAGTAAACATACACCTCTCTTTATCTTCCACTGAACTTGACTATAAAACTTGTATAAAATACATGAGCAAACTATCTGGAAACTCAAAAGTATCATCAGGAAGATCAGAGAACATATAAATAAAAGTTACTACCAAATCAGTGATGAGTTTATAATTTTTGTTCCTCTAGCACCTCCGAGCAGGAACGCAACACATTCTGAAAACCAGAAGTCAGCCCAGTGATGTAAAGGGAAATCCAGGAGTGAGCCTCTAGTTCTTTCTGTACGGATGAGCAGCAAAGGGAAATTCTAAAGCCCAGAAAGAGTGGAGGAAATACTCAGGTGTTTTTCTTCTTCTTCTCTTTTTTCTGTTCTCTTGTGCCCCAGTCCATGCAACCCCACAGTGGTGGGTCGTGGCAGTGGCAAAGAGCAACAAGGAATGGGAACTTGCAGAAGCCAAAATTCCGAAGGAGAAAAATCTTCCTGTCAGTTCAATGGACCTGCCACTCTAAGAAGGAGGGGCCAAACTCCATTGTTTTCTTTTTACCACCCCCTTGCCTCCTCCCACTTGGCTCAATTCATAGCACAATCCCAAATGGGGCCTGTAAAGCTGTTTATGACATCTTGGGGTTAGCCTTGACCTCTATGTACATTAAACTGATCCTAATTAGCATAGCGAAGGCTGGCAACTGAACTAATCGTCCATTCTTCCCCAGGACCCAATGGACTACCAGTTGGTGAATACGTAGAAAAGACCTGTTTAACATTTCAAAAATTAAAAAAAAACAAACTGACATGGAATCATAGCTTGCAGAAGGAAAAAAACAAAAACAAGAACATTCTCCAAGGGTGGGCGGGCAGATTTGAATTTAAAGAGATAGTAGAAGGGAAGTTTTATTGGATGATGGAACTGTACTGTATCCTCATTGTGGTGATGCTTACATAAATCTGTAGATGTCTTAAAATGTATAGCACTATAAACCAAAAGAAAAAAAGTCAATTTTATTGAATAATAATTTTTAAAAATGAAATTTTTTAGAAAATGAAGGCTCCTTCATTTTTTAAAACACTTAAGATTTGACTTTTAGTGGTGGGCACACAATGCAATGTACAGATAATGTATCATAGAATTATACACTTGAAATCTATATAATATTATTAACCAGTGTCACCCCAATAAATTTAATGAAAATAAAAAAGATTGTATTACAAAAATAAAATAAAATAAAAAGAGAAGTCTCCTTAGCCAAAACTGTCTGGGTTCAAATTCTGGTGCCCCGCTTACTAGCTGTGTGACCCTAAGCAACTAATCACACCTCTGTGCTTGTTTCCTAACCCATTAAAACAGGAACAATCATAGTTCCTGCCTCCTGCCTCCTGCCTCCTGCCTCCTGCCTCCTGCCTCCTGCCTCCTGCCTCCTGCCTCCTGGATAATATGTTCTGTTGAAGGTTAAATGAAGTAATAGATGTAATGTGTTTAGAATAGTGCCTGATACCTAGCATATGCTAGATAAATACTATAACTGTTCAATTGAAGGGCCTGAGGCACAGGAGACAGGTGATAGGACTAAATAAAATGTGTGAATCACTGCTGGGTGTATTTTAAAGTTTGTAGCTATAGGAAGAACAGTTAATGTGGCTTCATATTTTTAAGCCATCCAACCTGCCCAGCCAACAAACTACCCTTCTTACTTCACTCCTGACTTCATCTCAGCTTTCATGCAGTTCATAACTCTCCACCTTGGCCTCAGGCCTGCCCTGCAGATTCTTAACTGGTTATCTTCTCTCCAAACTGAAGCATTCTTTAAGCTGTTCTCAGCCTTGGGTGTGGATCAAAATCTCTTGGACTGTCAGCAAAACTACTAAAAATGTCAGTGTCATGAAAGAGCAATAAAAAATATGGGGAACTGTTCTAGATTGCAGGAGACTAAAAGATGGCAAAACTAAATATATGGGTTGTGGATAGGGTAGAAACGAGTGGCTGTAGAGGCCATTATGTGATAGTTAAGGAAAACTGAATATTAATTGTATGTGGAAGAATGTCCTTGTTCCTAGGAGATGCATACTGAAGTATTTATTTATTTATTTATTTATTTATTTATTTTGTTCCACTTTTCATTTTTATTTTATTTTTTATTTCTTTTTATTTTTATTTTTGGTTTTTCAATTACAGTTGTCCCATTTTTCCCCCAATTCTCTCCCCCACCCAGCCCTCCCCCTCTCCCACAATCATATCCCTCCCCGTTGTCTGTATCCATGAGTCATTTATACACGTTCTTTGACTAAACCCTTCCCTTACTTATCCCCCTTCTCTTCCTCCCCCCTCCCCCCTATTGACTGCTATTCTGCTCTTTGTTCTATTTAGTTCTTTTGTTTGTGTTGTTCTTTAGTTTCCTGTATTAGGTGATATCATGGTATTTTTCTTTCTTTGCCTGGCTTATTTCACTAAGCAAAATTCTCTCTGGTTCCATCCATGTTGTTGCAAATGGCAGGAGTTTCTTCTTTCTTTCTGCTACATGATATTCCATTGTGTAAATGTACCACAGTTTTTTGATCCACTCATGTACAGATGGGCACTTAGGTTGTTTCCAGCACTTAGCTATTGTAAACAGTGCTGCAATGAACATAGGGGTGCATAAGTTCTTTTGAATTGGTGTTTCAAGATTCTTCGGGTGTAATCCTAGTAGTGGAATCGCTGGTTCAAAAGGCAGTTCCATTTTTAATTTTTTGAGGTAATTCCATACTGTTTTCCATAGTGGCTGCACCAGTCTGCATTCCCACCAACAGTGCAGTAGGGTTCCCGTTTCTCCACATCCTCACCAGCACTTGTTGTTTGTTGATTTGTTGATGATGGCCATTCTGACTGGTGTAAGGTGGTATCTCATTGTGGTTTTTATTTGCATCTCTCTGATGGCTAATGATGTTGAGCATTTTTTCATGTGTCTATGGACCTTCTGTATGTCCTCTTCAGAGAAGTGTTTGTTCAGGTCCTTTGCCCATTTTTTAATTGGGTTGTTTGTTTTCTCGATGTTGAGTCATATCAGCTCTTTATATATTTTGGAAATCAGTCCCCTGTCTGTGATGTCATTGGCAAATATGTTTTCCCATATGGTTGGTTTCCTTTTCATCTTGCTGATGTTTTCTTTTGCTGAGCAGAAACTCTTCAGTTTGATGTAATCCCGTTTATTTATTTTTTCCTTTATTTCTCTTGCTTTAGGAGATGTATCCGTGAAGAAATTGTTATCTGAAATTTTCTTGCCTATGTTTTCCTCTAGGACTTTTATGGTGACATGGCTTACATTTAAGTCTTTGATCCATCTTGAGTTTATTCTCATGTGTGGTGTAAGTTGGTGGTCTAGTTTCATTTTTTTGCAGGTCCCTATCCAGTTCTCCCAGCACCATTTGTTAAAGAGGCTCTTCTCACCCTATTTTATGTTCCTTCCTCCTTTATCAAATATTAGTTGACCACAGAGGCCTGGGTTTATTTCTGGACTCTCTATTCTGTTCCACTGAACTATATGTCCGTTCTTATGCCAGTACCAGACTGTTTTGATCACAGTGGATTTAAGATTGAATATCATGATGTCTGCAACCAACTTTCAAATGGTTCAGCAAGATAATTATTTTATATCGTCGGTCGTCATCGTCGTCGTCGTCGTCGTCGGCAGCCGTCCGTCTCGAGAGACGATGGTGTAGCTTCTTAAGAGTCTATCTGCACCATCGAGAATGGTTGTGCAGTCCAACTCAGGAGTGACATGGTATCTGTCTCCTCCCTTGTTGAATCGACATCTTGCGATGACGCTGGAGTGTCCTCTCCAGTGAAGCTGAAGCTACAGAGCCTGGGCAGGGTGATATGGAGGGTCTGCTGTTGCCCATGCAGCAGACCCCCCCTCTCTTCACAGCTGAAGGATCCAAGGGAGAGACAGAGTCAATACAGCTTGGCTTCAGGTGCGCCGCAGGAGTTGCAAAAAAACCTCCGCTGCCTTGCGGCATACCTCTTCAGGGGAAAGGCTAAGGGAGTAAACCCCGACAGAAAATCCGGAGCCGGAGTCCCTAAGGCGGTTTGACGTTGTAGTCAACACCGGCAACTCCTGCGGCGCACCTGATTTTATATAATAACTACATATTCATAAATTTAGTCAGTTGTGTGCTACATAGATAAAGCAAGATGGCAAAATATTAATAATTGGTAGAACTGGATAAAGGGTATATGAGTACTCATTGTACTGAATTTTCTTTAGGTTTTATTTTTTCCCAAAATATAAAGGGGTAATAGAACATCACTTGAAGAATATTTTTCATAATACACATGCTTCTGCTGTAGTCCAAAACCAAGGAATCAAGACTTTTCCTGGGTGGGACTTGGGAATCTGTATTTTAAAAATTCTAGGGCCCCAACTAAGAAACACTGCTGTGAAACTTCATCTCAGACCTGCCTCTGCTTCCTCTGGTTCTGGATTTCCTTCAGAACTTAAACCTTGACACTAGTTATTTTTGACAATGTTGAAAGCAGGTGCAGCTAGGGACTGGGGGTGGTGAGAAGAGCGGTGAACTGAGGATATATTCTGGAGCACTCCAATATTTTCAGATGGGCAGAAAAGGAGAATTCCATGAGACATCAACAAGGAAGGGCCAGGGAAGTAAGATAGAAATGCCAGGAGTACATGTATATACTTCAAAAGAGGATAGAGATAGATGACAAGTCATTCTAGGTGCACCTGCTCTAGAAGCTGCATCAGGATGAGAAAAACTAAGTTATTAAATCAGTTCAGAAATAGGTAATTTGATGCCAGAGTAGATTTTCTTGGCCAGCCCCCTCTTCCTTCCAGTTGACAGTATGTGCCATGGGACTGGCTGACAAAGCCACCTGATATCTCAGACAGGAGAAATTTCTTTTCCAAAAACAAGATCTCTGGGAGAGAGATGCTATCAAACCCCAGAGAGAAAGTTTAGCAGTTAAGGGCGTTTGCCTTTGTTTCTCCCTCCTGCTGAATTCTGGGACGGCATTTATAGGTCCTGGGAGGCAGTGTATAAAACCACTTCAGAGTCACAGAAAATACTCCTGTTTGACATTTGAGAGTGAAGCAGTTGGGGATCATGGAGTCTGGAATCTACTGCTCCTAGAATTGTGTGGTAGTGAGAGTGTTAAATACAGGCTGTGAGACAAGGTGCATCCTTGAGGAAGGGAAGTAAAACCCTACCACTCCTTCACCAACTGACTCCATCACAGCTGGAGTTTTACAGCCCCAGTCATAAGGGGCACCCTTTCTCGTTCTTACTTGCCCCACTAAGAGATGTGTGGGCCCAGATATGAATAAATCCTTTTCACTTTCAGTAAAGCTCAGTGAGGCATTTTAAAAAATAAAAAATGAAAGGAAGGATAAAAAGAGAAGTTAACAAAGGAAGTAAATAACAGTTGATCAGGACAGCAGTCCATTTGATCCATTCTTCCCATAGCAAACGGAGCAACTGCTCCAGAACACAAATCTCACCCTGAAAATGCCAAGCTCAAACCTTTTAAGTGGTTTTCCATTGACCTTAGAAAAGAGTCCAAAATTGTAAATGACACACAAGGCCTTTCTGATACTAGCTGACTTTTGGCTTTGTCACCCATCACTTCTCTTCACACACTCTACACTCCAGTTACCACTTTTGTATCTGTATGGCCACTGAAATCAAGCACAGTAGTTAAGAGTACAGACTACAGAATCAGGCTACCAGGGCTTAATCTCAGATGTGAGCAAGGCTCTGATCCTCTCTGCCTTGATTTCTTCAGGGACAAAACGGGGCTACCAACAGAGGTGCTTTAAGGATCAGATAAGAGGCCTGGCACAAAGTCAGCACACTATACATGTTAGCTGTTACTCAACAAACAATGATTGGCTGACTGCCTGTCATGTCCATTTATCACATGCTACTTCTCATCTAGAGGAAAGGCAGACATGTAAACAGGACATTATAATACATTGTGATCAAAGTGAGGATAGAGCTGTGTGAGCCAGAGGGAACAACTCGTGGGTTCCCTCCCTCCCACCCTTTCCTCAGCTAGATTCACCAAAGGTGTTACTTTAAAGTCAACTTTTAGCCAGGCCCTGAGGCTTGAGAAAAGTAAATAATTTCCAATTTAATGCTGGCATTAGAACTTTAGGCACTGGTATAGTCCTACTGACTGTTAAAATATCAAAATACTTTCATATTGATTAGCCAATGCCCTGAGCACCTGAAGTGTTCTGGCTCTCGGGAGCACTGACTGGACACCATCAGCATCCACCCTTGTTCCCCCTATGGCACATGTGTGGCAGCTTGTCTGACATTGTTCTTTTGCTCTCGTACCCCACCCCGATGGTAGCAACTCTAGGCACTGTGAGCAAATGGGAATTACCAGTTTGTTCAAGCCAGCATTCATTTGGATATCACCTTGGCTTGCATTTGGGGATATTGCCTGCTCTATGAGTCCTAGGAGCTGTCTCTGTTTGCTTGTTGAGATGCCTGTTGTCTTAGGACAGCTTTTGGCCTTCTTTTGGGTCATGGCCTATGCCTACAATACTCTTTGGAAACCTGTGCCTATCCCCCAGCCTGGCTTCTTTCTAGCCATCTATCTACCCCACTTGAGAGGCTTCTGTTGCCTCCTAAATGCACCTAATCCATTCTGTCAGTATTACCAGCTCTACGTACGCTAGGACTTATCATGACATGTGACATTATGAACATGTCCTGGTATCTATGAAAGAGTAAAAAGTGAGAGATTTGGAACCAGAGCTATCTGTCTTTGAATCCCAACTCTACCATTTCTTAATTCTATGAACTTGAGCAGGTTATTCAGCTTCTCTGGGCCTCAGTTGCCTCATCTGCAAAATCAGATAATATTAATATGTACTTCATAGGGCTTTGGGGAAAATTAAAAGACATAGTAGTGAAAAGCATTTAGAAGAATGCCTGGTACATAGTAAAAGCTCAGTAAATGTTATTATTGCTATTGTTCCTATTCTTATTATTTTATATTGAAGTTTTAATGGGCACATTGAGCATATTTTCAAATAGTTTTACCTTGCTTGCCTTTTTGATTGGCTCAACACCTCCAGAAATGTAGGTTTGAAAGGCATTGATTAGCATCCCAATTTTCAAGGGGAAGAAACTGATGCTCAGCTATATTAAGGGATTAAGTGACATTAAGTGGCAGTGGTGAATGACACATTTTTGACTCCCTATTTAATGTTATTTTCCCCACCTGGGAACACTGAAATAGGTGGATCATTATTTATTCAATAAAAATTTATTGAATGGCTACTATGTACCAGATAGTGTGCTAAGCACTGAGGATACAGTAGTGAACAAGACTGACATTCTAGTGGGAATAAACAGTCAATAACCAAACAAATAATAATATAAATGACATATCAATTGGTATGATGAAAATAAAACAGGGTGATGTTTAAAGAATAACTGTGAGGGTTTGGTGAAGGAAGGAAGGCTTTTCTGAGGAGGAGACTTCCCTGAGAAGAAGACAAGCTGGAACCCTTTTCACATTTGATATGTGAGTGGGATCTGGGAGGGAAGTTTTCACAAAAAGGAGCTTCCTGCTCTGGGCCACCACAGACAAGTGGAAGAAGCAGGAGGGAGGGCTGCAAGTTAAGGGTGGCTCAGGGCCTAAAGTCAGAATTAGAGACTTTCTGGAGAAGCACAAAACAAAGAAACTTGTGAATAGTGGAAGGTATTTTCCCTACAAGTATTTATTAAGTTTATATTTTTAAATTAACTTTACCGAGATATAATTTAGATATAATAATGTTCAGATAGAATGTTTACTAACTTCAAGTGTAGTTTGCTGAGGCTTGAGAAATGTATACATAAACCTGCACTAACCACCCCCCTCTGCTATTATCAAGGTACATAGATGACATTTCCATAACCCTAAAACATTCCCTCGTGAATCTTTGCAGTCAGTTATGGTGAAGTACTTTGTATAATGTCCCGCGATTTGAGTTTACTGAATCATTTTTCATGATTACACTGGAGTCATGTTTTTTTTTGCAAAAATGCCATGGAGGTAATGTGCCCTTCTCTTGACATCATGTCTGGAGGTATGTGGTGTCAATGTCTTTACTGGTAATGTTAACCTTGGTCACCTAATTAAAGCGTGACTGATGGGGTTTATCTATTGTAAAGTTACTACTTTTCCCTTTGTAATTAATACATATTTTGTGGGAGGAGTGATATCCCATAAAGATTTACATTGGCATTGTATGAGACCTATGTGTTGAATTAGAGAATATTGTTTTCTTTTATTTAGTTATAGTAGAAGAAGAGTCTATTTTTGTATTTATCAGCTTTCCTCTATTTTCCTCGTTCATGTTTTATGGCTTTGTTTTTTAATAAACACGGATTCTGAATTAATAGGAAAACAGTGTGAGAAGAATGGAAAGAAACATAGAGAAGCAAACTTGGATTTGAATACCAACTCTCCCACTTACTGATCACATGACTTTGCAAAAGTCTTTTAAACCTAAGCCTCTAGTTTCTCATTGGTAAAAATGGCTAATAACAAACCATATTACAAGGTTTTAGAAAGAATTAAAGCACTTAGTAGTGTCTGGCACTCAGTAAGTGCTCTGTAAATGCCATTTCTTGCCTTCCTTAATATGCAAGTGTTTAATATTGTCATTGTCTTTTTCTGACTGGGTGGCTCTAGGATATAGACACACAATCAATTTTTAGATGTTTTTCATGTTCTGACAGCACAAAGACTTTAGTGCAGGGGTAGTGCTCAACTTTTTAGATGTTTCTGAGTCACTGGGGAGAAAGAATCTGGAACTGTTTTAGTTAATGGCAAATTCTTACATCTCACTAGTATTTTCTATCTTATGCCTCTGCAAAATTCACTTATTACTTCTGGTATTAGGGGGCGTGATTTTCATGGATGTACAAATATATATCCTTTGCAAAAGTAGCATTTTTATTTGTCTTTTTTCAGTATTAGAATTATTTTAAAATAGAATTTTGAAACGTCGATTTTGTGTTGTCCCTGTTTTCAAACAGAATTAACGTAATATGAGCTTTTTTGGGAAGATGTACTCCTATGTTAAGCAAGAGAGAAAACGCTACAAACATCCCTCTCCTTATCCCTGATATTTTTACAGTTTAAGTGAAACTTTGATTTCTCTGTTTTTTCCTTGCTCCAAATTTTATTTCCCCTTTCCTAAACTTGTTTGATTTGTTCCCTAAGTTCTTTAAGCAGGAGCTAATTCATTTGCTTCTTTTGTACTGATACATGTTTTTAGGACAAGACATTCTCTAAATACTGCCTTGGCAATATAATGCCTACCCATTTTTGCTTTTGCCTCAAGTTCCATTATGGTTTTGCATGGCACTGTTACTGGTCTTCTGTATTACAATCAAGGAGTTTTTTGCATTCATTTTTTAATTGAACTCATTGGGATGACATTGGTTAATAAAATTACAATATATAGGTTTCAGGTGTACAATTCTCTAATAAACCACCTATATATTGTATTGTGTGTTCACCACCCCTAGTCATATCTCCTTCTGTTAGGGATAAAGAAGCAAGCCAGTGACTCTCAAACCAGCAGGAGATAATTAACAGATAAATCATGGAAAAGGGGCGAGGAAATGACATTCTGCAGCTCCTCACACATATCTCTGGGATCAAAAGGAGAAAGATTGTTGTCACCAAACACAGAGAAATGGGAAGATGTAGTTAGATAACTTTGCAAGTACAGTAAATTGAAGATAGACCTGTAACAAGATTACCTTTAATCATACCCTGAGTTAAGTAGTTAATCACGTTAGAATAGATTGATAGATTGTGAACCCGGATTACCCAGTAATGGAGAAATGGGGGAGAAGGAGAGGGGAGGAGAGCTAATCGCGTTAGTATAAAACCAGTTTACTTTGTCTACTTTGAGTGCACATGCTCCTGGCTGGCGGTGTGCCCAACTCTGCAGACTCATGAATAAATGCCTCGCTTTGCTGCTCAAGTCCTGTGTACCAGTGATTTATTGTGAGCGTTCCTCACACTTCCATCACCGTTTTTCTCCCCTTTATCCTCTACCTCCCCCAATTCCTTTTCCCTTTGGTAATCACCATACTGTTGTCTATGTCTATGAGGTGGGTTTTTTTGGCTTAATCCCTTCACCTTTTCCACACAGCCTCTCAACCCCCCTTCCTTGTGACAGTTGTCAGTCTGTTCTCTATCTGTTTTGTTTGTTTATTTTGTTCATTAGATTCCACATATGAGTGAAATCATATGGTACTTGTCTTTCTCTGACTGCTATTAACTTTGATTTTTTAAAAATAATACACAGTATGGAGTTTCCTCTAAAAACTAAAAATGGAACTGCCTTTTTACACATTGATTCCACCGCTGGGATTATACCCTAAGAACCCTGAAACACCAATTCAAAAGAACCTATGTACCTCAATGTTCATATCAGTGTTATTTATATTAGCCAAGTGCTGGAAACAGCCTAAGTGCCCATCAATAAGTGAGTGGATCAAAAACTGTGATGCATTTACACAGTGCAATACTACACAGCAGAAAGAAAGAAGGAACTCCCACTTTCACAACAGCATGAGTGGGCCTGGAGAATATTATGCTTAATGAAATAAGCTAGTGGTGAAAGGCAAATACTATATGATCTCACCTAATATAGAACCTAATGAACAAAACAGACAAATGAGCAAAATAGAGCCAGTGATATATAAACAAAGAACAGACTGACAGCGACCAGAGGGGAAGGGGAAAAGGAAGGGGGATAATGGGGGAAAGAAAGGGAAGGGTCTAGTCAAGGAACAAGTATAAAGGACCCATGGTCATGAACAAAGGGTAAGAATTGACTATGAATGTAGGAGTGGGGGTGGGCGGAACAGGGGAGAGCAATGGGGAAAAAATCAGGACAACTGTAATCGAACAACAATAAAATAAAAAATAAAAAAAAGCATATTAAAATAAAAAATAGTACATTGAAATATTATTTATCTTGATTACTGAGTTTTTTGGTACCCCCTTAAAATGTGACCCTGAAGCAAGTGCTTCTAACACTTCACCTCAACACAGACCTAGACCTGCAGTAGTAACCTTCTAGATAAGTTATGCTCACAACTTTCTTTTAAAATGGATGCCTGATGTTCAGATAGACTAAAACTGTTAGAGATAGCAAACTAATTAATTACACCACCTATCAGGAGACAATCATGATTTTCTCCTCCTTCTTCCCTTGTCTTCCCTTTTCACATATTGGGCTCTCAGCTCAGCAGAAATCTTTGCCCATTTCCAACTGTTGGCACTGAGGAAGGCCACATTGCTAACTAATATGGTGCCAGGGAACACTTCTCAATTTATAGGGGTGAAAGGCCAGGGTCCCACCCTCCAGGGATAAACCCCAAGACTGTAGAGCTGTTCCAGACTCTTGTCAGGGCCCTTTGAGGCCCAAAGCATTCTTTTCTCTCTTGGAGTTTGTCAATTAGTTCTGGCAAAAATCAAGTTTCCTCACCCTGATCTTACCTCATCTACACAGGTTTCCCTGAGAAAATGTGGAAAAGAAACTCTTATAATCCTGAAATATCAGAAGTGAAAAAGTCCTTAAAGAGAATCTTACCCCAATTCCTTTCATTTAACAGCACATATAACTTCCTGTGCTGTATTTCCACAGTCCCAGGAATCCCTAAGGCTGCCACATAATAAAAATCAGGAGCAAGTCAAAAGCCAAGTTAATCAAGGAAGTAAACTACGATGGGCCCCAGTTATGCTCAGGGAGAACTGAGTCATCAGAAATGCAGCCCTGGTCCTGTAACTTGCTTATTAAGGATTTTCCTAAGGACAAAGAGAAGGATCTGTAGTGACTCAACTCCAAAGCTCTTCGTGGGGTGGGATGTGACTGGAAAAGATTTGACTAGCTTTAATTTGAGTTGGGGAGTTTTAAAGGTTCTGCTTTAAAGGGGCCTGCCTTTCCTTCTGACAGGTCCAGGCACTGTGAAGAAGCTGGTAAAGTTTGCCTCCATGCCTCTTATTTCCCACCCCTCACCCCATAAAGTGTCTCTCTAGGTTACATTGTCAGAGAATTTTGTTTGTATTTTAAAATGTATCAAGAACACTTGCAAATGTGTTAGGATGGGCTTTGAGACATACAGCTTCCTTCACATATCCACATTTATAAGATTCACCTTGTGCAAAGCATTACATCCATTCCTCCAGCTTAAACAGCGAGGGTAATTTCTGGCTACATTTTACAGGTGAAGAAACAGGCTTACAGTCTAGGTGACTCTGTAAGGCCAGGTAGCTAGTAAGAGGCAAAAGCTTTGGCTTTTGCATTCAGTAGGATGCCACATCTTGTGCTTGTTCTACAAAGCCACAAGCACCTCAAAGGTGCTAAGGTATGCCACAGCAAACTAGCTAATAGAGGACCACAGGGTTGAAACCACTATCTTGATCTGATCTGATCTGATCTGCAATGAATTCTAGCATTATAATTGACTTCTGAGAAGCATACAACAAATCTAGGAACTTAGTGCTAATCTCAAAGGACACAGTGGAATTCACATAGCATGGCTATAAGGAATTTACCATTCTGTAGTTTATTCTCAGAAAAATTTTCTTTCAGACTGGTAGAAGACAAGGAAATCTCATCAGTTGAAGGAAATGACTTATAAGGAAGCTTTATTCACACATGGGGGAGGATCAGATCGCATTGTAGTTCACTTAGTAAATACTAAATAGCCATGGCTATATAGTAAGTACTAAATAGCCACATGCAGTTAATATGGAGTGTATGTGTGTGTGTGTGACAAGGTGGGGGGCGGTCACAATGTCCTTGAGTCATATAGATATCAATTTGTTTTTTTGTCTAAGCTAGCCGTCATGTCAGGATGACTGTAGTCAGGAACCCTGTCTCAACATGCACGTATTTCTCCAGTGTATCCTTACATAAAAGAGTGCTTTAGTATGCAGGTGCCACACTATCTCACAGTTCTTGTTGGCCCTGTGCGACTTTTGTTTAATTTCTTATATATATATGAGTCCCTGTTGTCCAGATAGTATGAATGATTCGTTACTGTCTTGCCTGCCGCCATGAGAATAAACTTGGTGTGAATTCCCTCTGCAATGCCCCTCTGTCATTTTTCAGTCGCACGGAATCCAAAGTTAACCTGCCTGGAGCTGAGCTCCTGTGGTACTTGGTACAGTCAGCAGGATTTGCCACAAACCAAAACTATGGAGCAGCGGTCAGCCCTGGGGTCATGGCCACTCAGGGTGGGCTATTGGGTCGGCCTGCATGGATATGTGGTTCATGGTGGTGACCATGTTGGAGGCTTGGGTGCCCCTGCAAGATTGGGAGAGGGTAGAAGTGACTCCTAAGGTGATAGAAGAGCCTCTGCTGAAGATAGGGGGCTCTCTAGAGAAGAAAAGTGCCTGGGTAGGGGCTGGTGCTGTAGGCTGGCTATTTCTCTGTTCTGCATAAAGCATTCAGGGAGTTGCTTGAATTGGAAGCACAGGTCCGAGAGTTGAAAGAGGACCCATCTCAGGAGCAGGAATTGAGGGCTGCCTGGGAGAAAACATGGGAGCTATTAGAGGTGGAAGTGGCCACCCTGAGGGCCTGGATCAGGACTGGTTTTGTGACAGGATCAGAGGTACAGGTCATAGACTCCTCGGAGGATGAGGATGTTGGGGAGGGCTAGACCCCACCCATTTCAGCCATGTCTGGGGTGGTGGTGGTGGTAATGCAGAAGATTAAGACTAAGTGTCCTTGAATGACTGAGGGTCAAGCCCAGCACCCTCTGCCAGTCACAGAGTATTCCACAATGCATCCGTACTTGCAAGTGGAGCTGGTGGATTTGGGGAGCTGATTCTGGCAAAAGGCGTCAGAATCTTTGGCGGCTTGATTGCTAAGATTATGGGATGTAGGGGCGGATGGCATTTTACTTCCTGGCCAGGAAGTGGATCAGCTTGTATCCATCACCACGCACCCAGTGCTGAGGCAGCAGCTGCAGAATGCACACCAGACTCCAGGTAATCATTCCCTGTTAGATTGGATCAAGGCAGCTGATCGCATTACGTGGCCGAACCCAGGAGATCTTCCATCTACGACCAGTAGGTGGCAGTTGTATACTGGGTTACAGCAGATATTACGAGAACTGGGAATGAAGAATGTTATTTATACTGTAACTTGAAAACTCATGGCCTGGATGAAGAAGTGTTCACAGCTAGAATGAGGAATTTGGTCCTACAAATTGCACTGTAGTAGTTATTCAGACCCAACAGTAACTACCCTGGGGAGGGGAGTAAAGGTGTGGTATACAAAACCAGGGAGGGACCTGATACCTGCTATTGTGCTATCTCAAGATTTCTCTTTAGCATGCAACCTACTGGATGAGCAAGACCTACCCTTGTTAGTACCACTAAAACATATTTTTAAAATCACCCTTAAGGTTAGTCTATAGCAATGTATACATGGACTGGGCATACACCCTTTGCTGAGGTGGCAAATGCCTTGGCATGCAGTGTCATCACAGAGACGCCAACCAGCATTGCCACTGGCTTACCATGGAGAGTGTGGCTCCTTTGTTCCTATCTCACCTGCTGCCACAAGAATTAACTTGGAACTTCTGGCCAAAATGGCGACATAGGTAGACACGCTGCATCTCCTTCCACAACTGAAAAGGAATACAACTACCTCAAAACTGGAGACAACCAGAAGTTCCAGAAAGTCGAGCTGCATGGAAGTTCAACAAACAAAGATATAAAGAAGAAATACTCATCCAGAGAGGCAGGAGGGATGGAGCCGGGGCAGAGAGGAAGCAGTGTGGTGACAGTGGCAGCTGTGGCATCGGCAGTGGCAGACCAGTAGAAAACGCAGTCACACATTTAAAAAAGAAGGGAGGAACACCTGGGGAGAGCTCTCAGCACCAGACCAGACAGCACAGCTCACAGTTCCAGCACCAGGGAAAATAAAGCCTCATTGCTTGTGACTGAAAACCAGTGGGGGTTGGGGTAGGCGTAGAAGCTGCTGGCCTCTCAGCAGAGTTCATTTGTTTAGAGGCCCTTATAGTCCTAGAATGCCACAAACCCACCCATTCTGGGAACCACAGCCAGAGAAATAGCTAGAGAGCCAGTTCCACACAGGAAGTGGGAGAAGTGCCTGGAAAAGGGGCGAGTGTTGAGCAAGCAGCTTTGTTCCCTCTCAGATTCCTCTCCCCCATATGGCACCACAACATGGCAAAATGGGTCGCCCCATACTAACGAATACCTAAGGCTCTTCCCTTCACAATGTAGCAGTTGTGACAGCTCTACCTAACACAGAGGCAAACACAGAAGCCTCTCAAGTTAATGAGACAGAGAAGTATGGCCCAAAAGAGAGAACAAATCAAGGTTCCAGTGGGAAAACTAAGCGACGAGGAGATAGGCAACCTAACAGACTCAGAGTTCAAACCACTGGTGATAAAGATGTTCAGGGATGTGACAGATATGTTTGAGTATGGCAAATGCAGAAAGGAATAAGTGAAGGCTAAGGTAAGTGAAACCAAGGAAAATCCACACAAAACCAATAGTAAAGGGAAGGAAGTCGGGGTTCAAATCAATGACTTGGGACATGAGGAAGAAATAAACAGTCAACCATTAAAGAAGGAGGAAACAAGAATTGGAAAAAAAAATGAGAAAAGGCTTAGGAACCTCTGGGACAACTTTAAACGTGCCATCATCTGAATCATAGGGGTGCCAGAAAGAGAAGAAGAAGAGCAAGAAATTGAACTTTATGTAAAAAAATAATGAAGGAAAACTTTCCAAATTTGGCAAAGGAAAGAGATATACAGGTCCAGGAACCACAGAGTCCCAAACAAACTAGACCCAAAGAGGACCACACCAAGACACATCACGATTAAAATGCCCAAGGTCAAAGATAGAGAATCTCAAAAGCAGCAAGAGAAAAGTAGAGTTACATACAAAGGGGTGCCTGTAACACTATCAGCTGATTTCTCAAAAGAAACTTTGCAGGCAAGAAGGGACTGGTAAGAAGCACTCAAAGTGATGAAAAACAAGGATTTACAACCAAGATTACTCTATCCAGGAAAGCTATCATTTAGAATGAAAGGCAGATAAAGTGCTCCCCAGACAATGTGAAGTTAAAGGAGTTCATCATCACCAAGCCCTTATTATATGAAATGTTAAAGGGACTTATTTAAGAAAAAGAGGATCAAAACTATGAACACTAAAATGACAACAAATTAACAACTATCAACAACAGAATCTAAAAAATAAAAACAAACAAAAAAAGTAAACAAACAACCAGAATAGGAAGAGAATCATAGGTATGGGGATAATTTGGAGGGTTATCAGCTGGGAAGGGGAAGGGGGAGAAATGGTACAGGGATTAAGAAGCGTAATTAGTAGGTACAAAATAGACAGGGGGACATTAAGAATAATATAGGAAAGGGTGAAGCCAAAAAACTTGTATGCACAACCAATGGACATGAACTAAGTGGGGTGGGATTGCTGGAAGGAAGAAGGATACTGGGTGGAGGGGAGCAAAGAGAAAAGAAATTGGGACAACTGTAACAGCATGATCAATAAAATATACTTAATTAAAAAAGAAACCTGGCACCTTCCTCCAAAGAAACCCTTTTTTTCCCCTAATGCGGGACATTGAAAAATTAATACTTGCCTTTTGTCATCTAGTGGTTATGGATTGAATGATGTCTTTTAACCCTGTTGCCAGAACTGTTGTCCCAAGAATACAACAAGGATGCCAGCCTGTTAAACCAAGCACGCCATTGTCCGGGGACAGCCAACTGACCTGGAGAGTCTGCACGATCCTTCCCCATGTGGGAAGACCACCCTCCCCTCCACACTCCCATTCTTATTAGGGATTTCTGAACCCAAGAGTAGGTAGGACGACGACCATGTCCAGAAGCAGCTAGAGGAGCTCCAGACTGTCACCCATTGTCCTTTATAAGATTATAAAGGGTCTTAAGTCTGAGAGGGAGGGATTGTTATTTTTTATTGTTAAAAAAAATTAATTAATTAATTAATTAATTATTTTTTAAAAAGAACAATATGGGGAGGGATGAAGCCAGAGAACTTGTATGTACGACCCATTGACATGGACTGGGTTGGCGGGTTGCTGGGGGAGGGGTGGTGCTGGGTAGAGGGGAGCAAAGGGGAAAAACTTGGAACTATTGTAACAATATAATTAATAAAATATACTTAAAAAATAAATAAACTTGGAATGAATTCCCTCTCAAACACTCCACTGTCATTTTTTGGTCTCACTTAATCCAAAGTTAACCTGCCTGGAGCTGAGCTCCTGCAGCACAGTAGACCAAGAAAACTGTACCCTTGGGATTAGAGGGGAGATTATCAAGTTATATGTGTAATGTGACGGAAACAGGGAGTCCACAGGTGGCAAACCTCTGGATTATAATGCAGATTATTTGGACAAACCATATTACTTAGAGATTTGGACATGAGTTATATCTTTATGTCTTGCATGCTCAGAAAATTATCTAAGGTCAGATATAAACCCAAGTCCAACACTGTATCATTAATCCTTGGATTTAGACCCATTCCCCTCTTTTACTTCAGGTATATCTGATTAAGAAACAGGACTTTTTTCTTTTTTTTTTAGCCCTGGCTGCTGTGGCTCAGTGGATTGAGCATCGGCCTGCGAGCCAAGTTTCGCTGGTTTGATTCCCAGTCAGGGCACATGCCAGGGTTGCGGGTCAGGTTCCCAGTTGGGGGCTCGTGAGAGGCAACCACACATTGATGTTTCCCTCTCTTTCTCCCTCCACTCCCCTCACTCTGAAAATAAATAAATAAATAAAATCTAAATAATAATTAAAAAGTTAACAATAGAAAATATATTTTAAAAAAAGAACACAATGACTTTTAAAAAAATTTTTTAAATTCATGTTGTTGCCTAGCTTATTTAACACCTTGTACTTGTATAGTCCAACTGCTCAGATGTATTGGGAAAGACAATCGTGCAGTATGTTGTTCAACTTGCCTAATGAAGGGGTGCCCAGATGGCATGGAATGCTGTTGTGGGGATGGGGTGGCTACCTACAAAGGTGTTGAAGGAACTGTTAGTTTATAAGTTAGTGAGCAGCCAGTCCAGCAGTTGCTTTCTAGCCATGTTGTCCGTGGCTTCATCCAGTTGTTGTTCCTTGGCAAACCTCATTACTTCTTGAAGGAGATCTCCGACACTGTACCCCTTCTCTGCTGCCTTAGCTGAAACTTCTGGAAGCTGTGGAGGGAGCAGAGATAGCTTGAGTCATGTGATAGTTTTGAAGAAAGGTCTCAGGTGGATAAAGTGAACTACCCCTCTCACCCACCTTTCCACCCATAACTAAGATTAGAGTAAAAGCTTTCGCTGATCCAAGACTGGCTTCCCTCTCTTTTTTCCTTGACCCTCCTCTAATGTCATAGATCAAAATGAAAAACATAATTTCATTTTGAGCATCAAAAAACAAAACCTGAATCAGTTGTCTTTACTAAATATTCCTCTCCAAGGGCTAGGTGTTTCAGTTAGTCTGTGCCGATTGCTAGGTCAAGGTTAGGGGTTGCCATCTCCCCCACCTTCCTAAAATACATTTTACCAAGTAGTTTGTTTAAAGGATCACTGATTTAAAAAAAAAAAAAAAAGCTAATCTTTCTCGCCTCCTCTTGGCTGAAATGTGCAGACCCTGATGTGCTACAGCCTCAATTAATGGTTCATTGCTTTTGTGTCTTTTTATGAAGATAAAGTAATTCATAAAGCACATGGTAAAGAGAAGACTTGAAAAAAATTTGGACTGCTCATTAGCTCTAAGTACAATTTTGCCTCCCTTCCCCTGCCCCTTCTAACTATCTTTCTTCTTGTGCTTTGTCATTGCTTACCTTCTCCAGTTGTCCATCATCATCTTCCACGAAATAGAGCATAGGCACGTTAAACTGGGATGCTGCAATCCACTGGAGGACAGCCTGGAGCTGCTTCTGCAAGCTACTTGTTGAGCATTGATTATTGACGATGACTTCTGGCCCAGAAAACTCTTGATAGTTCTGTGACATTGCACTACTGTGACTGCATCTGGGGCCACCAACTTGGAAACTTGGGTTGTTTACCAAGGCTGCTTGTTCTTCCAATTCGGCATGGGCTTCCCTGTTGTTGTTATACTTAACCATGATAAGGCACAGCTTCATCACAGATTCTACCAGTTGATTGATGGATTGCCAGTTCATTTGCTTCATCCCACTGGCAAAATCAAGATCTAAATTGTCTTGGAATTGTTCTTTCCCTCTCTTGGACATTGAAGTTGCTTTATTTGGCCTGGGCTCAGAAGGCTTGCTCTCACCTTCAGATTGCTCATCACTGTTGAAGGAGGTCTCACTGAGCAGTTTCTGAATCAGTGATAGAATGATGTTTGCCATATCTGACTTTTGGCACTCTGCCTGTTGTTGAGTCTCCTTTACAGAGGTAGATGGCCCAGGAGCTCCACAAGACTCTAGATGTTTCATTGAAAGTGCCTTGGCACTTTGGTCACTTGTGTTCTTTTCAAATTGGGCACTCTGAGTCATATGGCCTATGGTGGAACTGGGATAGTCATCTCCAAGTGTATCTTTGCCTTTGGCCTGCTGGGTCAGGTGGTACTGAATCAGCATAAGGGCAGAGACAATCAAGTCTTTTGCCAGTGAGTGTGTGGAAGGGCTGATCTTCTCTCTCTTTTCATCCTCACTGATGCATGCTTTGCCAGCCATCTTGCCTTGGTTTCCTTGTTTTTGGTTCCACGTGGAAAGGCTCTCCTTGAGGATGTGTTCACCAACTCTTTCAGCACTAACCAGTGACTGGCGCTCATCTGGTTTTATTTTGCACTTGTCCTTCCCCTTCATTTCAGTTTTCATGGTGGAGAATTCAAGACTTTGGTTTTGACTTTGGGTCTTGCATTTGAGATCGTGGGACCCGGCCTTCATGGATGCATACAACAGATGCTGTGATTTAGACTCCTCTCCAAGCAGAACAGTAGCCAGGTGCCTCAGCATGGCCTCCATTATATCTATAGCATTTTTTTTTCCATGGTTGAACAGATTCTTCTTGACAGCTGAGATAAAGTCGCAGTCAGTCATCAGGGCCCCAGTGATATTATGCAGGTTCTTCAAGCAGGAATCAATCAAATCAGACACAACTTCCTGGGTGTGTTTTAACAACACCGTCTTCAGGACCACACAAGCAGGAATTGGCTTCCCAGGAGTATGCACTTTCAAGGTCTTCAAAATGGAGACCATGATGTCAGATGCCACCTGATTTTCGTAAACCGTGAGTCCTTTACTGATAGAGTCTGAAAAACCTTTGTACTCTCTTTGGCACATCTCTTTGCCTACCCCCTTGTTCTTGTTGGATAATTCACTATACATAAACTTTTTCCTGCCACCTTCCCTGCCCTCTTGTCCAGTGCCCCGCGTTTCTGCAGAGGACATTTCCTGAGCATTGTGGGCCATTTCAGAAACGATCTTGCTCACAGTGCTGTGGGGAGTGTTTTTCCCTTTGTCCCCAGAGGGTGGACAGATTGAATGAAGAAAGCATTTGCTTTCCAACTTCTTGATTTCATTATGGGACATCTGCATTACCAGATTAGATAGTCTGTTGATGTGGAAGGAAAGGTCATCCATGGAACATTCTCCCTCAGGAGAGATTACTGCCCTATTAGTGCTAGAAGATTTTGCTGGAGAGGTGGAAGGACTCTGATTTTTGTTGGTATTCTTGGCTGCAGTCATATCTAGATGTAGGCTTTGAGGTCTATTGGCCATATAATCGATATTCAGTTTATCATCATAGATGCTGTAGCAGTTTGCAGAGGGTAATTTGTGATGTTCATCTTCATCTCCTATTTTATGTTTACAGCTAGAGGCTGAGGGACTTAGTGCATGTTGGAAACCCAAGGCATACTTCTGGATATCATTTAGAAGCCAATTTAGAACAGTTATAGGATCAGAGGGACCTTGTGTGAAAAGGCATATAGATGCATCCATCTAAAAAAAAGGAACACCTAAGAGTTTGGAGAGGCTACTTTTCCCCCTTATTTTATTTAGAAGATATATCTTTATAAACTGCATACATTAGGGATTTAGCCTTTAGGGTTTGCATGGAAACATAATACATAATTATATCCATTTGAGCATAAGTGGTAGCGCATCAATTTCACCTGAGCATGTGTGCTTATCTAATATGTGTCAAAAATGTAGCAATGTGTCTGTCATGTGTGTGTATGAATAACAGTATAGCAATTCATAAGTGGGAACATCTCAGTAGATGAGAGAATGTTCAGTCTGTGTTGTTACAGTGTGTGTGCATGTGCATATGTCTGTGCACATGTATGGCTGACAATGTGTAAGCAAGTGTAACAATGTGTTAACATCAATACCTATTCTATATGTTTACTGTATGGGCCAACATGTGCATGATAGGGTGTATATTTTGTACATTGTGTGAATGTAAAAATGAATGTGTATGTCAGTGTGTCTCTGAATATGTAAGTGACAAGTGTTGATTTGAGTGATCTGCATATTTGTTTATAACACAAATCTAATAGAATGTATCATGGAGCTATAACTATATGTATATTAATCCTGTCTGCAGCACTGCCTCCTGAGACTCAACGGTTTGGCTGAACTAAGTGGCTGGGTTGGTGAAGAATGGGGTGGTCTATGGGCTTCACTTTAAAACTGGTTTCTCTTTTCTATCCTAATGTCATGGACCGAAAGGGCCCAGAGGTCTAAGAGGGGGGAAACCTAAAATATTTCCCTCAGCCCAAACTAAGTATAATGGGCAAAAGGGTTTTGGACAGGTGAGATGTACCTGGCACACCTTCCTCCAAAGAAGCCCCTTTTTTCTTCCCTAATGTGGAACATTGAAAAATTAATCCCTGCCTTTTGTCATGTAGTGGTTATGGATTGAAGATGTCTTTTAACCCTTTTGCCAAATCTGTTGCCCCCAGAATACAACAAGGATGCCAGCCTGTTAAACCAAGCACACCGTTGTCTGGGGACAGCCAAATGACCTGGAGTCTGCACGATCCTTCCCCATGTGGGAAGGCAGCCCTCCCCTACACACCCCCACTCTTATTAGGGATGTCTGGACCCAAGGGTAGGTAGGACGATGACCATGTCCAGTTTGAAGCAGCTAGAGGAGCTCCAGACCTTCACTCATTGTCCTTTATAAGATTATAAAGGGTCTTAAGTCTGAGAAGGAGGGATTGTTATTTTTTATTGTTAAAATAATTAATTAACCATTTATTTATTTAAAAAAAGAAGAATAAAAAAGAATAAATTCACATGTTAAAATATATAGTAATTAATATATAATATATAATACATAAATAAATATGTTAAATATGGATATGTGCTAATAGGTGATTATATAATGACTATGTATGTCAATAAATTGGGTATCAGTTTATGTTATATTTAGATGCTATGTGAATGATTGAGAATGTGTGTCAGTGTTGCACACATCCTGCATATTTGAGTATTTGTGTGAATACATGAGTGGGGATGTCATTGTATTTGTGTCAATGTATGTATCAGTGCATTCAAATGTTGTTAGTGTCACTTTGTTTAAGTTTGTATGTGTGTGTATCAACATGAGGTATATTTACAGTGGGACAAAAAGTAGGTTGACAGTTGTATGTATGGAAAATAATAAGTAATAATTCAAGAATAAACTGTTTCACATACTCATAACTGTAAACCTACTTTTGCCCCACCCTGTATAAGAGTGCATACCTATAACCTGAATCTGTACAGTCATTGTGTTTTGATCAAGACTCATGTGTGTATGTTTATTCGTAGTGTGCATGGTTATGCATAGTGTGCATGGATGCAAATATAGATGTTTATGTGTCACATGTGGGTATGTCAATGCAGCTGACTCTATACCTTTGTGTAGGTGAATCATTGTTTATAAATAGTCATTGTTTATGAATATTTATATACATATATATACACACACACACATTTGTTGTATCAATGTTTGTGTGCGTTCACCAGTGTCACATGTAGACATATAGCCAGGGATTTGTGTGTCACTGCTCGTATAAATTATTTTGTATATATTGCTGTGTGTCAGTGTAAATTATGTGCATATGCTCATGTCTAGATGCATGTATATGTATTATACATGTCTTCCACTCATTGCTAAATACCATTGTCCTCTTTACCCATTCCGTTGCTTCATCTCCTCTCTTTCCACTGAATTCCTAGAAATTTGAGGTCATGATAAGTTCAACACTTTGCAAATGGGTTTAGGTTACAATCAAGGACATCTGCATTATGTGTAGGAAATATGTGCTTCACTTTTAAAAATAAACATTAGGTATAATTTATCCCTTTCTTAAGACTTCAAAATGGAATTCTCCTTCCAACTGAACCCAAAACTCTGAAGAATATTTTTAAACCTTTTTCCTCCTTAAGAGCCACTCTCATCACTCCAAATGTGTCTGAGGCCAGAAATGTTGTTCCTGGTTTAAGATAAGCATAAAGATGCAGAACAAAAAATATTTGACTCCTTTGAGATAAAACCAAATATCCTACTCCAATATCAACTACTCCAGGTTTGTAGGACTGTGAAGGTGACTTGTCATGAGTCAGGAACCCAACAGATATAATTTAGGTAGCTACACAAAAACAAAAGGACTTGCATGTGACAGTGGTATGCTGATCTAATTGCTTCTAACTTTATGCTACCTAATGGTCTGTGTAATCTCTTAGGCAATGGGTTTGGAGACCAAGCAACTACAGTTCTTGGTCATTGTGGATTCTCTCTGCTCCATATATCCTTGTTCTTTTTTTGGACACTGGGCAATATGGAGCACACAAGTCCATTACAAGGCAACAGAAAGCACTGAAAGAGATCATGCTTTCAGTGCACATCTTTGTTAGGATAAGGGTAGCAAGATTCTGTTTGGAGTAGATACCTGCAATCAGGAAAAGGCATTCTGAACCTCTGTGATTAGTGCCATTGTTAGATACCTGGACATTAAACTTACCTGACTTTGAACTTAGGCCTGTGTCCTCTGGAATATCATAGTAGTCAAATGTAGGGGCTTGTTTGGAAATATTTCTCTTACCGTTTGTGAACCAGAGTCTTCAGAGTCAGCACTGGACTCTGGGAATTAGAAAGGGTGGACTCAGAAGCTAAGCATACCTTAGACTGGGTTTGCTTCTCAGGATCCTTGATTATAATAATTTCTTTTTCTTTCAGATGTTCTAGGGTTAAGTCACCTCCTGAACTGGAACCACCAGCATCCTATGGAATGAAGTGGTGAGATTCTTATGAATAACTGCTTTTTGAGACTTCTCCAAGCTGCCCTCTCCAAAACATGAATGTCATATCTCTTATCTTTTCCTTTCAAAGGAGAAGGATAAGTAGGCTTGTGATGCTAGCTAATGTTTGAAGAATGAGATATTGTTCTCTCCACAAATTACCACCCCTCCAGAGGCATTCAGAAATCCATAAATCTTAGGAATCATATTTCATTAATCGTCAAACTTTTGCACAGTTTTTTCATTGTTCTGACATGCTACCTTCCATGCTGTAATTCTTTCAGGCCTACCAGCAAATTAAGTTCCCTCTAAAATGAAATTTGGCATCAAGAGTGACAGTATATTCTCAACCAGGGGTTTTGGGTTTTCAAAAATGATGGCTGCCCACCTGAATCTCCTCCATTTTTCCACCCTCTGGCACAGACTTTCCCTTTTATTATGCTGCCACTGATAACTCTTTCAGCAGTTTCTCACTCATTCCAACTCTGAGGGGAGCAGAGAATACTCACCTTGGAACCTTTATCTTCCTCTTTCAGGGTGGACACATCGACAAAACATATCTGCACCAAATTAGGACAACGTATTTAGGAAAATTCTAGAGAAAAGACTGCAGTTTCTCTTTGAGATGATAAAGCACCGTCTGTATAGGGGTTCTTGTGAGGATTGATTGAGAGTGAATATAAAGCTTTTAGCAGAGTACCTGTACATAGTAAGTACTCAATAGATGCTATTAGGCAGAGAGAATCTTATCATTATTGTATTTCCTAGATAAGAATACCTACCTGTCAGAGATGCCCAAAATACAATACCTACATTTACTGAAAAAAGTAAGAAGAACGATGGCTTGCCCAACTGACGCAAACTCAAGGGTGAAACTTACATTAGAACTCAATTCCCTGGCTTTCAGTTAGAGCACTTTCAACTACCATAGTGTTCCCCAAATGTGATGTTTTTACTACTGATGCTATCGAAAACTTTAAGTGATACATGGATAAACATTTCTGTGTTTAATATATGTACTTTTCTGTTGTTTAGTAGGAAAAATACGTACTAAAACATAAAACCTGTGACATTATAAATAATATTGCTTAGGTTGATGGTAATTTTAAAATGTAAGTCAATTAAAAAAGCATTAAATAGATAACAGTATGAGTGGTATTTGAACATGATAAAAAATGTGGAGTATTACACATTTTGCCCTCCTGGGGGAGTCCCACTTGAGTGCAACTTACTTGTAGCTAGTTGCTATTATTATGACTTCATTAGGCTGGTAACTAGGCAACCACCACTCCTCCCTCCTCTGAGGCTCCCCCCCCACCCCGCCCCCTGACCCAGCCACTCTTCATTCTCCCCCTCCCTTCACGTGTCCCTCTGTGATGTATAAGCACACTGTGCCCCGCCCCCACCTCACCCCCCCCCCCCACAAACTTTACTGAACTTGATATCTTAGAGAAACGACGCTATCACCCTCCATTAGTCTATTCTGGGTTCCAGGATATCTGTATCCATAAAGCAATCCTTTCCACACCTTACTAGGAGTAATTTTGTATCTTACCACTTTCCGTTCCTGTTCTTGCGGTTCTTTTGGGCTATGGAGCTTGACCTTGCACATACCCCTGGGGCTGTGTAACCAGTCAATATTATCAGCCATCTGGAAATACAAAAGAAAAGTAATCTGAAAGGCTTATATATGGTTTTTAGAAACTGGCTCAGTTTGGATAAGAAGGCCCTGGAACTCAGCTATGTATTTCATATTGGTTTAGGCTAGAAACTGGTGGGGTGAGTAGTGGGAAAGGGATTCTCTGAAATTATCAGGATCATTTTAGCATAATTCGTTGGGAAGCAAATTTAAAAGGAAGTATAGAGAACGTGGAGATTAACTTTAGAGACTTATTTCTACTAAACTCCACCAAATCTCACCTGTCTCCACTTCCTTTACCATTCTTAAGTACCTTCAAAGAATCAAGCTTACCTCATCCCCCTTAATTGAATCTTAGTGAACCCCAGTTCAACCAGAGCCTTTCTCATTATATAAGGAGTGAAATGAGATAAATAGCTGTAACACTTACCACATAGAGCCATTGGAAAGGACTAAGGCCAACACTAGTAGAGTGAATAAATAACCTTTTAAATTAAAACAACATATAAGATCCCACTATAGAACAAGTTTCTGAACACTGAGAAAACTCAGTCTAATAGCTATAAAAACCAGACCCCGATCCCATGGAACCATATTTAATTTTATTCTTGAAAGAATAATCATCTCTGCCAACTTCTCTTACCACCCCCCGCCACATCCCACCCCAGCCTGGAATTAAAAGTAAAAAGAAAGTGGCAAAAGCCCTAAACAATTTTTGTTATGTAAGACCTTAGATCCATGTACAGGAAGACACAGTTCAGTAGAATTGTTTTGGTACCTGGTGCTTGGATTTGACTTTTTTTAACTAACAAGAGAGACGTTTTGCCAAATATTAGAAGGCTATTGAATTCCTCTCCTCCAACTTCCTTCAAAATTTAGACCCCTTTAACCTCTAGCTCCCTTCTCCTCTTCCCCTTTCTTTCCCCTCCCTTCCTCCCTTTACCTTCTTCCATTTTTCTCTCCCTCCCTCCCTCCTATACTCAGTTATCCTTTCATCTGATAATATTACATGCCTACCCTTTATGACTCCCCCAACCCTCCAAAGAGCTTTGGGGTTCTCCCAAAGGTTTAGAAAAGGCTTCCCATACCCTCAAAAGAGGGAGTTTCTTTTTTCCCAGAACTAGAGATCACTGGCCTAGAAAGAAAGGGAGGGAGGCAAAGAGGTCTCTCATGTCCAGATTCTAAAGAACTGTAAAAAATAAAATAAAATACATAAACTCATTACCTTGATAATGAAGTTCTTTTGGCTGAAAATGTGCCACCAAGAAGGGAGATGTGCCCCTTTCGATGGATATGGGCAGTGCTAAGTTCTTGGGTACCCGCAGCTGGCTGCTGCCCTTGTCAGCAGTTGGACAAGACTGAAGGGCCAAAGCCTTTCCTGTTGCTTCTGACCCTGGGGTATGACACCAGAGTTTGTTGGGTCACAATGCCTGAAACCATAGCAACTGCAGCAAAAGTGTAGCAGGCTGGCAAACTCAATATCTCTTCATATCAAAACCACCTCAAGCTGTCTTCTGTATGACAACCTTCTGTTCTCTCTAGAAGGGTACATATAATTCTTTCATGTTTTGTCCAGTTCACAACACCTTGAAACCTCCTTTCTCTTTCTTCTTCTTGCTAGACTTCCAGAACAATCTCATCATACTAGTTACCAGTATAGTCTATTTTTCACAAAACAGTGTTAATTTTCATATCTTAGCTTAATTTTCTTTGGCTTCCCCCCTGAAGGTTCAGAGTTAGAGACAGAGTTAATCAAAGTCCTTTCTGGGTATCCTGAATAAAGGTATGAAAATAGAAAGTTGGAGACTTCCTTAGCAGCTCCTGTGGTTTTATCTCACCATTAAGACACTTTCTGAGCTAGTCAAAAAGAAGTTAGAAGACTTTTGCAATATTGGAGTAGGTTATTTTATAAGAACTTGAAATAATTTTTTCTTGTGAATTTGGATGCTATGATAATCCTTCCAGTCTGACATAAGATGTTCCTTCTTTCCTCAACTCCGCATATTCTCCTAAAGCCTTGACCACCAGCTAGTACTAGAATTTCTGCTTCATGATATTTGAGACGCCTTTAGTTTATCCCCAGTTTGGAAACACTAACCCACAACCCAATGACTTGCAGTGTGCTCAAGTATTATTTTGTTTTCTCCTTTTCTTTTTTTTCACATGTCTCCACTTTAACCTCATACATGAGAATAACTGCATCTGAATTTTAAAAAAATCAGTTGAGATGACTCTCCTAAACACTAGGGTTTCATATTCTTGGTCTGACTTCATTTGTTATTTTCCCTGTTACCTCTAGGATTTCATGTCTTAAACTTGGTGCCCAGTTCTGACCTTTTAGTTCATGGCATCAAAGAGAAACAGAGCTGGACATCTGTTAAAGGTGGCAAGATAGATTTTATTCAGGCTACTGCAGTAGAGGAGAGACTTTAAGATAACTAGAGCTCAACTCAAGTGAAACAAAAGGCAGGAGCTTTTTAAATGCTGGGGTGTGCTAAAGGAAAAGTATTGAGGGAAATTTTGGGGGCCAAAGGAGTTTGATCACCATGATCAGGGCCTCTGTGTTTGCTAACTGGCACTTATCAAAGTTAAACTCCTATCCTTCCATAGAGATTGGGAAACAGGGGCTCTGTCTTTCTTGATGATTACATTTCAAAGGGATGGCTCCCAGGTCCTTGAAACAGATATTTCTGGGCTGTAGAAGATATATCTCAAAGGGACAGAAAAAGGATTTACAATGACAAGTTTTGTAAATGCTCTAAGAAAAGGGAGGAGAGGTAGGGGCCTATGGTCAGGTTTTGACTGAAACAGACAGGAGATTCTTTTAGCAATGTTGAACTTTCTCAGGCAGGTATATTAAGGAGGCTGGGATCATCATTCTAAGGACATGCCTTGAGCTCATAAAAACTGAAAATTGAAGTTTTTATAAGCCAAAGGTGAGGCCTAATTGAGAAGAAGATTCAGATAAGCCTGACTATATCAAATCATTATGCTATATACCTTAAATACATACAGTTTTTATTAAAAATTAATTTTGGTCAAGAAGGGAGCTTTTGTCAATAATGATGGGCTAAAATCCATAGTATAGAACTTGTTTTTTCTTTACCACCTTTTGTCAAGGGGAACTTTTGATATTTAAGTTGGAGCTCCTGTGTCTGGCTCATGTCTATGGAATAAGAAGCAAAGAAAGAAAATCTTTATTTATTCTCCAAGCACAAGAATGTATGTCCCTAAGATTAAAAAAACCAACACAACAAACAAACAAACAAACAAAAAACCCTCTGTGTCTCCAAGCCCAGAAGGGAAAAACTGTGATCTGGGCCTGGAAAATGTCTTATCAAATCCCCTAAATGACAAAGAGAGAACTCTTATTGATGATTAGAGCCTTGTCCCATGGCACCCCAACCTTGTCATCCTGGAGGCTAACCAGGAGCAAGCAAGAGCAGTTTTTGGATGATAAACCAGTAATGAAAATGCAAGGAGGCTCAGTCATATGTTACTGCCTCTTTTTTCTCTTAAGCTGCTGAGGCTCTCAGAGTGTCCTGTACTGACAGATGGGGAAGAGAGGATGTTCAGAGTCAAAAAAAGGGAACATGCTACATTAGCGTATGGATATGTGTAAAGTAGTATGCACTTAGGTTATCCTTTAAGAGACAAACATAAATATGTTAAACACAGAAGCTTTGCTCACCTTTTATCCCCCCTAAGACCGTCGTTCATTTTCTAGCCTTGCTTATTCTATCCAAATATCTTCTCTTCCATACAAACTTATGAATAATCACTAATCACACTTTAACTATGCTTTCAGTGTGTATTTGATTTGAAAGAGCTATTAATAAAAATGGAACCTGTGTTTATAATGTTGTTACAGAAATAGGGGAGTCCAAAAACAAACCCCAGAGTTTGCGGCTGGGAGATAGGCAGCAGGAAGCAGCTTTCAGGATGCCCTTGCATGCCTGGAGCTAGTGGCTGGATACACTGTTGCAAAGATCCGCTTTACTTCCAAGACTCAGGAAGATGGGAGGGATCTTGGACTGTGGGCTGGTAGGGAAGAAGCAGACAGAGCCTACGTAGGCTTCTGTGAATGGTCAGGACGGTTTGCAACACCCACTGTGGGAGAGGACGCAGGGGCAGAGAGGAGGCAGGGAGGAAGAGAGAAGGAGCTGCGGACATTTTGGGCTGGCTCGGGCTCTAGGAGGCTGTCTCTCTCAGGCTCTCTCTGGCCCTCACGCCCTCACTCTCTGGCTCTTGTGGGCTCCCTCCATCTGGCTTGGAGCAGGGGTCCCCAGGCGGCTTTAAGAAGAGGCTCTTGCCAGGCTGCTTGGAGAAGGAGAGGAGATCCATGCAGTTTGCAGGAAGAAGGCAGTTTACAAGGAGGCTGAGAATCCAGGCAGTCCTGCATTGAGAGCTGGAGGGCACCACAGCACAGAAAGGACCTCCCCAATCAGAACTGAGTGATTGGCAGCTACTGGTAAAGCTGAACTGTGCCTAGGAAGTAGGGAAACAGTGTCTCTGACTTTCCTAAGACTGGCCAGGTCTGGGAGGGGGAGGCAGGACTTTGTGTAAATAAACAATTCTTTTTCTTTTCACCAAACTCTGGTATTCAGAGTTATGATTCTGGCAGCGGGCAATCGGACCCCTAACTAAACAGCCCGTGGGTTCTGTTTCAATCGGAGCAGCCCAGGGGTTCTGTTATAATGTAATTATTATGAATAATGGCAACATGAAATTGAACTGAACTATCAGCCTTCATGAAATTAGTCTGCCTGTTAGTGCCACTAAGTATCTTTCAGCCTCAGATTTAGCATACCTACTTTAGTTTATGCAATGATACGGTGACCATTAGGTTTAATAAACTTTTCCTATTCTTGGATCACCTACACTGAAACCTTGAAGACAGGTTCTCTCTTTCTCTTTGTATCCGTAGTGATACTGGCTACAGAGTTGGGCTCAAGAAACAAATAATGGTTTTGAAAGTTCAGGCAGGAAACATAATATAGAAAGCATGGAGTCATGGAATCTGAAATAATAACAAAAATTTTGGTTAGCTATTTGAGCGGGCAGCGTTCTTCATAAAGCAAAAACTCACACTTCGGGCATGCCTCAGAATCACATGGAGAGTTTATTAAAACAGATAGTTGGGCCCCCTCCCGGCGTTTCTAACTCTGCAGGTCTGAAAAGTTGCCCGGTGTTGTGTTTTGCATGCATTATGCCATTTATTTCTCACGCAGCTTTATGATATAAGTACTATTTTAATCCAGGTTTTATTAATGGCAAAATGGAGCCCAGAGAGGCCATTTGATTGGTGGTTCAGCCACTTCCAGTATGAGCCACATCCAGTACGAGCCACTTCCATTATCTTGGGGACGGGGGTTTACGTGTGTGTGCTCAGGGATTAGCACGCTTTTACTTTCTTCTAGGGTCCGAAGATGCAGAAGAGAAATTCCCATAGCAAAAAACAAGGGTAAAAGGTACCTAGTCTGAATTTTTGGCCCTGTCTGGTGGTTTCAAGCTTGACTGAAAAGTGTTGATCGGTTACCTCCCCCTGCTGGTGAGCATGGTAGGGTCGGCGCACCACCTGTTGGCCGTTAGTGTGAGGCGGTTGGTCGTGAGGCAGTTGGTCTGACGTGGTAATTCTGAGGCGGTTATTCCCTTATCCCTCTGCCCCTCATCTGTTTGTTTTGTTATGTTCTGTTTTGTTTTGTCTTTTTTTCCATTACTGACTGGTGGGGAGCGGCTTTCCCATGTGTAGCTTTAGTTTTCAATCCATTTATGGCTTGTTAATGATGCATCAAAAAAATGTTTATGTCAGAGCTGGAGAAGTGGCTGAGGAAACTGGGCTATTGATCGGAATTCTTTTTCGTTTTTTATCAAACCAACAAACTTTTCTGACAGAAAAGTATTTAAATATAATATTAACTGCTGACAGTTTTTCTCCTTCCCTCCAGAGAGTGTCTTTATTTGTCAATAAATGTTTTAAACAAAGGCCTCGGAGGAAAGAAAGGGGATCTGGAAGCATAAACCTCTTCAGGTTGCCTCATAGTGCTTATAGGCATCGATCTGCCCACACACCCTTAAGGATCCCCCCTGGTTTTAGGGACATTTAAATAGGATGAAGACTGCCCTAGTCTTCAGCTTTGTCAGGTAGTTGCCCCGCAGGGATGTCAGACTTAACCTTTCTGTGCCTGTTGCTCTCAAAGCTAGATGGTAATGAGTTAATGTGGCCACTAGGAGTTCACAGCTGCTTGGGAAACGTGTTCCCGCACAGTACAAGGTCACTCCATACAAAAACCCATTTTGCCAAGGCATTCCTCAAATTAAAAGGGAACTTGGTGAATCCCCCCTATAGAATAACTTCCATCCTAAAACCTGCATTTTTATGTATGTTATATTTATAACCTAATATTTAATAATTATAATATAAATAACATACTTATAATATTAATGTACTATTTCCTTAGTGGTCCCATCATAAAGATGTGTTAGGTTCAAGGAAGAACTTCGTCTAACTCTCTGTATAGACTCTTAAGAGTTGCTCATGTACTTAGACACTCAGTAATCATTCTTGGTGATGTTGGGCTGAATATAACAACAGTGATTGTATTGGCAATAATGGTGTGCTGAACAACATGTTCTCTGAAATCCTTAGCAGTTGTATTTTAACCTTGCTTTGGCACGTATCGTGTTCTTTTGTGTGTTGGTAGTTATTTCATTATGAGCTTTATCTTTCCAAATACAGAATGAATGTGTTTTACGCATTGTCATTTATCCTGCCAGGGATACTATTAGGTTCATATACATTAGTAAGTGCTTAAGGATATTCATATAATTCAAAATTAGTGTGTACATCTAAAACTGATATGTTATATGTCTATTATATCTCAAATTCTTTTTAAAAAAAGAAAGAAAATTACTGGTAATGGTTGTTCAAGAATTGCTGTGCCCAGAGCCATATAGAACTGCTTGGCTGTGACCAAGAACATTGGACCATTTTTGTACAAATTGCCTGGCTTCTTGAAATACCTTCCTCACTGGTGCCACGGGGTCTTTCCTGTCACTCTTCAACAGACTTTTTAAAGAACCAATATATTTTATTAACCACTGTAATTGTATAACAGCTTCATTGAAACATAATTCAAATACCGTTTCTTCATTCATATAAAGTGTACAATTCAATGACTTTTAGTGTACTCACAGAGTTGTGCAGTCATCACCAAAATAGATTCTAGAACATTTTCATCACCAAAAAAAGAAACCTCATACCCTTTAGCTATCATAACTCCCCCAACTCTATACCTCTCCAGCTTTTGGCAGCCAGTAATCTGCTTTCTGTATCTATAGATTGACTTATTCTGGACATTTAATATAAATGGAATCATATAATATGTAGTCTTTTGTGACTGCTTTCACTTAGTATAGCTTTTTGCAATAAAGAGTTGTGACAACTTGTGTGGAAATGCTGTTTAGGAGGACAGCTCATTAGAGACAGTGCCAAGGGCTTTCATTAGGGGCTGGTCCTCCAGGCACCCTCTGCGTAGCACATACCAAAATTCCAGAGTCCCAGGGGGAAAGCTGTTGTTCACCATAAATCATATTGTTTGCACAACCAGTTAAGGTACAATAAGCTATTCACATCAGTTGGGATAGTGGGACCTCTTTCCTCCGACCAAATCCAAGTTCCTAGATGCCAGCCAAGGGCCAACCTTGCAAGCAGGATTTTCAAAAACGATAGCATTGTCAGGCCTACTATATTAACTCTTTTCTACACAGATTTTGATACAGATTGTATTGATTCTGTAGATCAATTTGAGGACTGCCATCTTAACAATATTAAGTATCCTACTTGATGAATATGGGATGTCTTTACATTTGTTTAGGTCTTTAATTTCTCTCGATATTTTGTGGGTCTCAGTGTACAAGTCTTGTAGTTCTTTTATTAAATTTATTTTCTAAGTCTTATTATTTTTGATGTCATTGTAAGTAGAATTGTCTTAATTTTATTTTCACATCGTTTCTTGCAAGTGAATACAATTGAAATAGAAATACAATTCAACAGAAATACAATTGAGTTTTGTATTTTGATTGATCTTATGTTCTGTACCCTTGAGCTTGTTTATTAGCTCTGATAGCTTTCTTTTTGTGCTCATGGATTCCTTGGCCTATTAATGTGGATTGATTTTTTTGAACCAGCCTCGCATCCCTAGAATAAACCTCACTTGGTCATGGCATATAACATACTTCTTATATTTGGCTACATTCTGTTTGCAATAGCTTGCTAAACATTTTGATTCTATTTTCATGAGGGATATTGGTCTGTAGTTTTCTTTTTTCATACTGTCTTTGTATGGTTTGGTATCATGGTAAAAGTGTTCTCATATAAGTTGTAAGGTATTTCCTCCTCTTCTATTTCTTAGAGAGATGGTATAGAATTGATGTTAATTATTCTTTAAACATTTAGTTTAATTCTCCAGTGAAATATTTTGGGCCTAAAGACTTTCTTTTAATTACAAGTTTAATTTCTTTAAAACAATGGAACTATTCAAATTATGTATTAAATACTGAGTATATCCTGGTAGTTTGTGATTTCCAAGGGATTTTTCCATTTCAATTAAGTTGTCAGGTTTAAATCTATCATAGGGTCTATAATGATATCCTTTGTTTCATTTCTGATATTGCTAATTTGTGTTTATTTGTCAGTCTTGCTAGAGGTTTGTCAATTTTATTGATCTTTTCTTTTTTTTTGGTTTTAGAATTACAGTTGTCCCATTTTTCCCCCATTGCTCCCCCCGCCCAGCCCATCCCTTCTCCCACAAACATATCCCTCCCCGTTGTCCATGTCCATGAGTCATTCCTACACGTTCCTTGACTAGACCCTTCCCTTACTTATCCCCCTTCTCTCCCTCCCCCCTACCTTCTACTGACTACTATTCTAGTCTTTGCCTATTTAGTTCTTTTGTTTGTGTTGCTCTTTAGTTTCCTGTATTAGGTGATATCATATGGTATTTTGCTTTCTTTGCCTGGCTTATTCCACTAAGTATAATTCTTTCTAGTTACATCCATGTTTTCGCAAATGGCAGGAGTTCTTTCTTTCTTTCTGCTACATAGTATTCCATTGTGTAAATGTACCACAGTTTTTTGATCCACTCATCTACAGATGGGCACTTAGGTTGTTTCCTGCACTTAGCTATTGTAAGCAGGGCTACTATGAACATATGGGTGCATAGGTTTTTTTGAATTAGGGTTTTAGAATTTTTCGGGTATAATCCTAGCAGTGGAATCGCTGGTTCAAAAGGCAGTTCCATTTTTAGTTTTTTGAGGTAATTCCATACTGTTTTCCATAGTGGCTGCACTAGTCTGCATTTCCACCAACAGTGCAGTAGGGTTCCCGTTTCTCCACATCCTTGCCACCATTTGTTGTTTGTTGATTTGTTGATGATGGCCATTCTGACTGGTGTAAAGTGGTATCTCATTGTGGTTTTTATTTGCATCTCTCTGATGGCCAATGATGTTGAGCATTTTTTCATGTGCCTATGGACCTACGTATGTCCTCTTCAGAGAAGTGTTTGTTCAGGTCCTTTGCCCATTTTTGAATTGGGTTGTCTGTTTTCTTGATGTTGAGTCATATAAGCTCTTTATAAATATTTTGGAGATCAGTCCCCTGTCTGTGATGTCATTGGTAAATATGTTTTCCCATATGGTTGGTTTCCTTTTCATCATGCTGATGTTTTCTTTTGATGAGCAGAAACTTTTTAGTTTGATGTAGTTCCATTTGTTTATTTTTTCCTTTATTTCTCTTGCCTTAGGAGATGTATCCGTGAAGAAATTGTTATCTGAAATTTTCTTGCCTATGTTTTCCTCTAGGACTTTTATGGTGTCGCGGCTTACATTTAAGTCTTTAATAAATCTTGAGTTTATTCCCGTGTGTGGTGTAAGTTGGTGGTCTAGTTTCATTTTTTTGCACGTCCCTGTCCAGTTCTCCCAGCACTGTTTGTTAAAGAGGCTCTTCTCACTCCATTTTATGTTCCTTCCACCTTTATCAAAGATTAGTTGACCATAGAGGCCTGGGTTTATTTCTGGGCTCTCTATTCTGTTCCACTGATCTATATGTCTGTTCTTATGCCAGTACCAGACTGTTTTGATCACAGTGGCTTTGTAGTATTGTTTGATATCTGGTGTTGTGATTCCTCCTGCTGTGTTCTTCCGTCTCAAGATTGCTTTTGCTATTCGGGGTCTTTTTTGGTTCCATATGAATTTATGGAGTATTTGTTCTAGGTCAGTGAAATATGTCATTAGTATTTTAATAGGGATTGCATTGAATCTGTAAATTGCTTTGGGTAGTATGGCTATTTTGATGATGTTGATTCTTCCCATCCAAGAACATGGTATTTGCTTCCATTTATTTGTCTCTTCCTTAATTTCTTTCTTCAATGTTGCATAATTTTTAGTGTACAGGTATTTTATCTCTTTGGTTAAGTTAATTCCTAGGTACTTTATTTTTCCTGTTGCTATAGTAAATGGTATTTTCTTTTTTGCCTCTGTCTCTGATATTTTATTGTTGCTGTACAGAAATGTCTTAGATTTCTGTAAATTTATTTTGTACCCTGCTATTTTGCCAAATTCACTTATTATATCGAGTAGTCTTTTAGTGGAGTTTATAGGGTTTTCTAGGTATACTATCATGTCGTCTGCAAATAGTGATAGTTTTACTTCTTCTTTCCCAATTTGGATGCCTTTCATTTCTTTGTCTTGTCTGATTGCTGTGGCTAGGACTTCCAACACTATGTTGAATAGAAGTGGGGAGAGTGGACAGTGTTGTCTAGTTCCTGATTTCAGGGGGAATGCTTTCAGTTTTTGTCCATTAAGTATGATGTTGGCTTCAGGCTTCTCATATATAGCCTTAATTATGTTGAGGTATGCTCCCTGTATTCCCATTTTGCTGAGTGTTTTCATCATACATGGGTGTTTTACTTTATCAAATGCCTTTTCTGCATCTATTGATATGATCATGTGATTTTTGTCTCTCATTTTGTTTAGGTGATGTATTATATTTATTGATTTGCGAATATTAAACCATCCTTGCATCCTGGGATGAATCCAACTTGATCATGGTGTATGATATTTTTGATGTATTGCTGGATCCTGTTTGCCAAAATTTTATTGAGGATTTTAGCATCTATGTTCATCAGTGATATTGGCCTGTAGTTTTCTTTCTTTGTTGTGTCTTGACCTGGTTTTGGGATTAGGGTAATACTGGCTTCATAGAAATGTTTATTGTTGGGTGAGTATACCCAAGCAGGGTATTGGTAGTATCTGCTTAGAAGGTTACACTGCCAGTTTTCTATTTTAGCCTGTAAATGCTGCCCTCAAGACTGTAAAGGAGGAAAGAGGAAGGACATCTCTAAAATCAGAGAAGGAAAACTCTGACTCCAAAAAACCTCCGCTGCCTTGCGGCATACCTCTTCAGGGGAAAGGCTAAGGGAGTAAACCCCGACAGAAAATCCGGAGCCGGAGTCCCTAAGGCGGTTTGACATTGTAGTCAACACCGGCAACTCCTGCGGCGCACCTGAAGCCAAGCTGTATTGACTTTGTCTTTCCCTTGGACCCTTCAGCTGCGAAGAGAGGGGGGGTCTGCTGCATGGGCAACAGCAGACTCTCCATATCACCCTGCCCAGGCTCTGTAGCTTCAGTTTCACTTGAGAGGACACTCCAGCGTCATCGCAAGATGTCGACTCAACACGGGAGGAGACAGATACCGGTTATAAGCTCATCCGATTGGCGAAGGAAACGAGCGCCAGGGGTCTCCTCTGACGGTGGGAGAGGTCATCGCACCTCACTGGACAGCTACCGTCTCGCCATGGCTCGCCTGCCCCACTGGGTGCGTGGGGATCAGAGAGGCGCCTCTCGAAAAGTGGGCCACAAAACACCCGCACCAGTTAATTCCAAGCAAACAACAAGAAAGAAGCCTCCGGCTCTTCGCCTCGCTAGCTGGAACATCAGGACCATGTGCCCCGGACTTACTGCAGACCTTCCGTGGATCAAGGGTGCCAGGAAAACCGCTGTCATCGATAGGGAACTGGCACGACTAAACATCGACATTGCGGCTCTACAGGAGACCCGGTTGGCCGACAACAGAACTATCAGAGAAACCAACTACACCTTCTACTGGCAAGGGAAGTCTCCGGACCAACCAAGACAGCACGGTGTTGGGTTCGCTGTGAAGAACACGCTTGTTAACTCCATAGAGCCACCCACAGGAGGCACAGAGAGATTACTTACCCTCCGATTGTCAACAACTTTCGGCCCAGTCAGCATTCTTAGCGCGTACGCCCCAACCCTCTGCGCCACCACCGAAGAGAAAGAACAGTTCTACCATGCACTGGACGAAGCGTTATCCAAGATCCCCAGAAGTAACGCTCTCTATCTCCTTGGAGACTTCAACGCAAGAGTAGGAGCCGACCACATGGCCTGGCCCACCTGCCTTGGAAACTTTGGGAGAGGAAAGATCAATGAGAATGGTCAGCGACTGCTTGAGCTTTTGTGTCACCACGGCCTGTGCGTGACAAACACATTCTTCAAGTGCAAAGAGATCCACCAGGTGTCATGGAGGCACCCCCGCTCCCGTCATTGGCACCAGCTTGACCTCGTCATCACCAGAAGAACGGATATTGGCAGCACCCTCCTCACCCGCAGCTACCACAGTGCAGACTGCGACACGGACCATGCCCTCGTGGTAAGCAAGGTGCGCATAATGCCGAAGAGGTTGCACCACTCCAAGATGAAGGGTCGCCCACGCATCAACACCAGTTGTGCCAGCAACCCAGTTAAGACCCAGCAATTCATCAACAAGATGGAAGATGCACTCGGCGAGGGAGTGGCGGCAGATGACATTATCGAATCCAATTGGCCACGTCTCCGCGACGCCATATACAACTCCGCCATTATTGCTTACGGGAAGAAAGAGAGGAAGAACGCTGACTGGTACGAGGCTCACTGGGAAGAAATGGAACCCGTGATCGAGGCTAAGAGGAAGGCCCTACTGGCTTACAAGGTCACGCCCACTCCCAGTACACTTCAAGCTCTACGGGCTGCCAGGAACAAAGTCCAGAAGACCGCCTGCCACTGTGCCAACACCTATTGGCTAAACCTGTGCAGAAGCATTCAGGAAGCCGCCGATATAGGCAACGCACGAGGAATGTATGAGGGTATCAAGAAGGCAACAGGCCCAATGCCCTCCAAGATCGCCCCCCTTAAGTCCAAGACAGGTGAGGTCCTCACTGACCAGGAACAGCAAATGCGGCGGTGGACCGAGCACTACCTCGAGCTATACGCAACGAAGAACACCGTAACAGACACTGCTCTTAAAGCCATCCCAGACCTACCAGTCATGGAGGAGCTAGACACCCCACCTACTGCGGCAGAGCTCGGCAAAGCCATCGACCGCCTTGCTTGCGGGAAAGCACCAGGAAGCGACGGAATCCCTCCAGAAATCCTAAAGAGCGGGAAACCAGTCCTGCTACAGCCGCTCCACCATCTACTCTGTCGCTGCTGGAAGGAGGGTTACATCCCCCAGGATATGAGAGACGCCAACATTATCACCATGTACAAGAACAAAGGAGACCGCAGCGACTGCAACAACTACCGGGGCATCTCTCCCCTCAGCGTCGTCGGCAAAGTATTCGCCCGGGTCGCTCTTGCCCGCCTGCAGACCCTTGCTTCCCGCGTCTACCCTGAGTCCCAGTGTGGCTTCAGAGCTGGCCGATCAACAGTGGACATGATCTTCTCCCTACGCCAGCTGCAGGAGAAGTGTCACGAGCAGCATAAACCACTCTACCTCGCCTTTATTGACCTCACGAAGGCGTTTGATCTGGTCAGTCGAAGCGGACTCTTCAGCTTGCTACGGAAGATTGGCTGTCCACCACATCTGCTTGCTGTGGTCATGTCCTTTCACGACAACATGCACAGCACGGTGTCCTACAACGGCGCAACCTCTGAGGCCTTCCCAGTCAGCAGCGGAGTAAAGCAGGGCTGCGTCCTCGCGCCTACGCTGTTCGGAATCTTCTTCTCCATGCTCCTCCAATACGCCTTTAAGGACTGCAGCGAGGGTGTCTTCATTCACACCAGATCTGATGGCAAGCTCTACAACCTGGCCCGTCTACGAGCCAAGACCAAAGTCAAAGAGGTGCTCATCCGTGAGATGCTCTTCGCCGACGACGCAGCTTTGACATCACACTCCGAAGAGGGACTCCAGCAGCTAGTCACTTGCCTTTCCCACGCATGCAAGGAGTTCGGACTAGCCATCAGCCTGACGAAGACGAATGTTATGGCTCAAGGCACGGGGACTCCCCCATGCATCACCATCGACGGGTACACCCTGGAGGTTGTCAACGACTTCACTTACCTCGGATCCACCATCTCGACCTCTCTGTCAGTCGACTTGGAGGTCAACCGGAGAATCTCCAGGGCAGCCACAGTTATGGCCAGACTGAACCGGCGAGCGTGGAACAATTCCAGCCTCACTGAGAAAACCAGACTGCGCATCTACCAAGCCTGCGTACTCAGCACTCTCCTCTATGGCAGCGAGACGTGGACCACCTACGCAAGGCACGAAAGGAAACTCAACAGCTTCCACATGAGGTGCCTGCGACGCGTCCTGCATGTCGCCTGGCAGGATAAGGTCCCCAACACCGAGGTGCTGAAGCGAGCCAATATGAGCAGTTTGCATGCAGTTCTTAGCGAGAGACGCCTCAGGTGGCTCGGCCATGTCAAAAGAATGGATGCAGGCCATATCCCCAAAGACCTCCTCTACGGCGAGCTAGCAGAAGGCAAGAGGATGACAGGGCACCCAAAACTGCGGTTCAAAGACATCTGCAAAAAGGACATGACACAATGCTCCATCAATCTCAACACATGGGAAGTTCAAGCAGACGACCGCCTAGCCTGGAGGCTCGTGGTCAGGCAAGGTACGTCACGCGCGGAGGCTGCGCGCAACGAGGAGGCGGTCCAGAAAAGATGGAGGCGGAAGCAGCGTCAGCAGCAGCAACAACAGCCATCTGCCTTCACCTGTTCCAAGTGCGGCAGGGATTGTCACTCCCGAATCGGACTGCACAGCCATTCTCGGCGGTGCAGATAGACTCTCAAGAAGCTACGCCATCGTCTCTCGAGACGGACGGCTGCCGACGACGACGGCCGACGACGACGACGGCCGACGATTGCTGGATCCTGTTTGCCAAAATTTTATTGAGGATTTTAGCATCTATGTTCATCAGTGATATTGGCCTGTAGTTTTCTTTCTTTGTTGTGTCTTGACCTGGTTTTGGGATTAGGGTAATACTGGCTTCATAGAAAGAGTTTGGGATTTTTCCCTCTTCTTGGATTTTTTGGAATAGTTTGAGGAGGGTAGGAGTTAGTTCTTCCCTAAATGTTTAGTGAAATTCGCCTGTGAAGCCATCCGCTCCAGGGCTTTTGTGTGCAGGGAGATTTTGGATTACTCTTTCAATTTCCTTCTTTGTTATTGGTCTGTTGAGACTTTCTACTTCTTCTTGATTCAGTTTTGGAGGTTATATGTTTCTAGAAATCTGTCCATTTCTACTAGGTTGTCAAATTTCTTGCCATATAGTTGTTCGTAGTAATTTCTTATAATTGTTTGTATTTCTGAGGTATCAGTCGTGATTTCTCCTCTTTCATTTCTGATTTTGTTTATTTGGGTCTTCTCTCTTTTTTTCTTGATGAGCCTGGCTAGTGGCTTGTCGATTCTGTTTATTTTTTCAAAGAACCAGCTCCTAGTTTTGTTGATTTTTTGGATTGTTTGTTTAGTTTCTATATTGTTTAATTCTGCTTTGATCTTGATGATTTCCTTTCTTCTTTTTGCCCTAGGCTTTGTTTGTTGTTGTTGTTCTAGTTCTTGTAGCTTTAGGATTACACTTTTTATCTGAGATTCTTCTAGTCTTTTTAGATATGTCTGTATTGCTATGAACTTCCCTCTTAGGACTACTTTTGCTGTGTGCCGTAGGTTTTGGGCTGTTGTTTGTTCATTATCATTATTTTCTAGAAATTTCTTGATTTCCTCTTTGATGTCATTGTTAACCCATTCATTATTTAATAGTGTGTTATTCATTCTCCATGAGTTTAGGTGTCTTTGATCTTTTTCCCTGGGGTTGATTTTTAGTTTCAAGGCATTGTTGTCTGAAACAATGCTTGATATGATTTCAATTTTCTTGAATTTGTTGAGGCTTGTTTTGTGCCCTATTATGTGGTCTATCTTTGAAAATGTCCCATGTGCTTTTGAAAAGAATGTATATTTTGCTTGTTTGGGGTGAAAAGTTCTATATATATCAGTTAAGTTCATGTGGTTTAGTGTGTTGTTCAATGCCTGTATATCTTTGGTGTTTCTTTGCTTGAATGATCTGTCTATTGTTGATAATGGAGTGTTGAAGTCTCCTACTATGAGTGTGTTGTTGTTAATATCCTTCCTGTGGTCTTCTAGTATTTGCTTTATGTATTTGGGTGCTCCTGTGTTGGGTGCATATATGTTTATCAGTGTTATATCTTCTTGATGGATTGTTCCTTTAAGTATTGTGAAATGCCCTTCTTTGTCTCTTTTTATGACCCTTGCTTTGAAATCCGTTTTGTCTGATATGAGGACTGCTACTCTGGCTTTTTTTTCAGGTCCATTTGCATGGAATATTTTTTTATATCCCTTTACTTTCAGTCTATGTAAATCTTTTGTTTCGAGGTGTGTTTCTTGTAGACAGCAAATATGTGGGTCCTGTTTTCTTATCCATTCCGTTACCCTATGTCTTTTAGTTGTAGCATTTAATCCATTTACATTTAAGATTATTATTGACATGTATTTATTCATTTCCCTTTGTAGCTCTGTTCCTCTACTCTTTTTTTTTGTTTTGTTTTTTCTCTTCCTTTTTCTTAGAATATTCCCTTTAGCATCTCTTGCAATGCTGGTTTGGTGGAGATGTATTCTTTTAGTCTTCCTTTGTCTGAAAAACTCCTTATTTCACCTTCTATTTTGAATGAGAGCCTTGCTGGGTAGAGTATTCTTGGTTGTAGGCCTTTGTTTTTCATTGCTTGAAATATTTTTGACCATTCCCTTCTGGCTTGTAATGTTTCTGTTGAGAAATCGGTCGATAGCCTTATTGGAGCTCCCTTGTAAGTTATTTGCTGTTTTTCTCTTGCTGCTTTTAGGATTCTCTCTTTGTCTTGGAATGTTGCCATTTTAACTATGATGTGCCTTGGAGTGGGTTTTTGGGGGTTCCTCTTTATTGGAACTCTCAGTGCTTCTTGGACTTGCATAACTTTTTCTCTCATCAGATTCGGAAAATTTTCTGTCAGTATTTCTCCTATCAGATTTTCAATTCCATGCTCCTTTTCTTCTCCCTCTCTTATTCTGATGATCCTGATATTATTTTTTCTATTGCTATCCTGTAATTTCCTTACATCTTGTTCATATTTTTTCAATTTTTTTCATTTTGCTGTATCTTTTGAGAATTATTTCCTACATTATCCTCTAACTCATTAATACGATCCTCTGCTTCATTTAGTCTGCTTTTGACTGATTCTACTCTGTTTTTCAGTTCAGAGATTGCATTCTTCATTTCTTCCTGGTTTTTGTTGATAGTTTCTATGTCTCTTTTTATGCTGGTGTAGTTCTCTGCAAGTTCCCTGTAATTTTCTTGGAGCTGTTGGTAACTTCCTTGGAGGTTGTCATAGTTGTTTTTGAGGTTTTCGAGCATATTGGGCTTCTTCACCACCATTGTTTTGAATTCCATGTCTGACATTTGGGCTATGTCTATTCCATCTACCTCTCTTTCTGGGGATTCCTCTTTTCTTTTCATTGAGAGGTTGTTTCTGCATCTTACCATGTTGGATTCTTCTTGTTTGTTTTTGTTATTTGGATTTGTCTGTTTTGCCTTCCCACCTTTGTGGTATGAGATTCTTTATGGTAGATCTGGGGGTTTCAGTGGTGCAGTCTCTTTGATCTCCTGAGCCTGATGTTCTTGGGGTACCTTTTATATCATTTGTTTATGCTGTCTGGTTATATTTCAGATGCTCTTTGTTAGGATCTTCCTTCTGGCTAGTTGATTGAGAGTCACTCTATCCACTTTATCTTGAATTCTTTTGTGGAGATGTCATTTCAGCCTTTGTGTGTTGTCTTGTTTTTCTGTATCCACAGCTGGTCTAATGAGATGGGTCAGAGGTTCCTGTTCCTTGCAACAGTGGGCCCCCGCACTGCGCGTTCCTTCAGGTGTCTGTTGGAGCTAGCCAAGGTGTCTTTGCAGGCACGCCTGTGAGCGGGTAAGGTGTCCAGAGAGCCCGCCTCAGAACTGTCGAGTAGCGCTCCGGGAGTTTCCCAAGGTGGCCAGGGAGTTATCCTCAGGTCTGCTGCAGTGCCAGTGCTGGGCCCCAGACACTCGTGTACAGTGGAAGTGAGCGATTGGTGCCTATTGATGTCGGTGAGATATTTTTGCACTTGCGTGCTCCTCCCTGTTCACCCAGGGCAGCCAGGGAGCTAGTCTCTGCGCAGCGCTCTGGGTGAGTGTATGTGAGTCGCTGCTGCCTGCTGTTCCGGCCCACAGCCGCCCACCATTCCGGCACCCACCTGGGCGGGTATGAGCCAAGCCTGAGTTAATGCTCTGTGTTCCGACCTGGCACTCAGGCCTGGCTCCCACTGGAGCTGGCCAGGGGTGACTGCGCACAGTCTTCTGTGTATCCAGAGGTCTCTCCCTGTGCCCGTTTGGGCACTGATCTTATGTCTGTTGTGGTGTGTCCGAGGGGCCCCTGGACTCTCGGCCCTGCGCACCCAGGCCAGCGAATGATGGCACTTCCCTATGCGTGCCCGGGATCCAAGGGGAGGGTTGGGGAGTGAGCACGCGCACCTCTGCGCTTGCGCTCCTTGAGAATGTATTTTCACCCCCAAACTTTCCCCCTCTCTCCGCAGTTCACAAGATAAAAATATAAAGAAAAAAATTACGATTTCACTTGCTCAGCAGCACGCTGTCTCCCATCTTTCAGTGCCTATGCCGCCTCGTGGAGTCCTGTCTCTGCCAGCTGGCAGAGATCCGCTTTCCTCCTGACTTCCCTCTGGAGAATCCTGTGGTCACCCAAAAGCCTTTGTGTCCTTCCAGCTGCAGCTCGGGCAGCCACCCCAGTCAGGAATCCCGTTTCATCCCTTTTTCTTCTTTCACTATCTTCACTAAACAGGTTGTTCCCAGATGGATTTTCTCTAATCCAGCAATGCCAAGGCTCGATTCCTGCCAGTGTCCAGCTGCTCACTGAGATGTTCTGTCTGCAATTAGTCCAAACTAGAGACGGGTCTTGGAAGCCTGAGAGTGCAGCTTCCCCTCACTCCTCTGCCATCTGAATGAATGCCCTATATCTCATTTCTAATAACTAACCTTTTTAAGTTGCTTACCCATTTGAAAGAAATAATCTTTGCTCACGTTTTATCTTTATGAGAGTTCATGGTTGACTTTCTCAGAGTGAAATTATCTTCTCTATTTCTACTTTACAGGCTGGGTTATTTTTCTTTTTATATAAAATCATAAAATATTTTACTTTTAACTCACTTAATTTATTTTTAACTGTGAATTAATTCATTTTTAATTGTAAATGCACTGGTATATATGTTAATTGTCTACTGTAGTAGAATCTAAAATCTGTAAGGGCGGGCACTTATCTATTTTTGATCATTGCCTCCATTTATCACATAATCTGAAAAACAAGAAACATCTAAAGTCTGTAAAGTTAATTAGTCGATGAATGAGTAAACAGTGAACAAGAGAACAAGTCCAGCAATTTTGAAAGATAAGGAGATTTTAAATCCTTTTTTAAAATGATGATGTAAAGTTAAAAAAACTATAGAGTATCTGATTAGTATTTTCTGTCCTTTAAAAAGCGAACTCTTTTCTCTATTCTTCTGTTGTATTATCCAAACTCTGAAGAACGAAACTGCCCAATTTCTCTCATTATTTTGTTTTTCTTAAAGGTAGTTTTCCTATGGTGGACATGTATTATCACCCACTCTTCTTTTACAACATCCTTCCAAACTGTTTTCAGACTCTTTCCTTTTCAATAAATTATTGTTACTACCAACTACCCATAAAGCATAGTTCAGACCATTTTTACCTATTTGGACAAAAAATAAAATCTATAGTTTTTTTGTTTGTTTTTTTTGCTTACAATATTTCCAAGTTGAGATTGGCATAACCCAGGGGAGTTGGAATGGTGATCCACTGGGTTGAAAAAAATTTTTTTAAGAGTTTTTATTTATATCGATTATAAATCTGACATAAGAAATAAGCTATAGTACTATTTACTGGACAGCTTGATATATGTCAAAAGTGATTTGTGGCTTCATTACAGTAATAAGGAGAATTGTTAAATAGTATAAATTAACCAACTTTTTGAGTTGGGGGTATGCGTGTTACAACCACTTAATATATACCACTATCAAATTGAGATCATCATACTCTTGATATCCAGTTATTAGCAAGTTAATGGAATAGCAAATAGTGTATTTTTTCTTGCTTAAACAATAAAAAAGCATATTGTAAAGTATATACTAGATAACTTTGCATGTATAATGACAACATATATGCTACATGTAGGGCAAACAAACTATATAGTTAATATTCCTTAAGTGTCTTATAATTTTTATTAATTATTCAAGGTTTCTGAAAGTAACTAATTTTGACTTTAGACATCATGTTTTATTTAAAGGGATATTAATGTTGGGGAAAATCCAGTGACCATCACCACATTAATTGTTAGCCCTTAATTTTAATTTTCAATCTTTCTAAACAAAGAAGTATTGCCATATATTAATTAAAATGTAATTTATAATCTAATTTTCCCATAATTGTAAAATATGGGTGGATTCAATGAAAGGGAAAAAGAGAATAAAGCAACAACAAGATTTACACCAGAAATATGACCTTAAACAGGCTCTGTTCATAAAAAGTTTCTTTTATGTAAATTATTATTCCAGCCACATTTTAATCAGACTTTACATGAGATTCATTATAGATATGCTAATCTATGTCAACAATAGTAATATTATTATAGAAAATGTGAAGACTAGACCAACGAACCAAAAGAACTGCTTTACTTTCAGTATTAATCAATATTCTAAACTAAGCAGTTTGACAAATTTTAAGATAGTCTCCCCACCCTAAACTGAACAGACACAATATTATTTTGTAGACTGGAAGATCCAGATAGATAAAGGTCATATAGGGTAAGCAAAGAAATTTTTAGTTTTCATTTTTAACTAACCTCATTGGAAATACTATTTGAAATGTCAGTACTCCTAATATCATTTCATTTCTGACTACATTTTTAAAAGAATGTTGTGTCTTTTAATAGCATTTTCTTGGATGATAAGTTACCATATTATTTTTATACAATTGCTTATGCATGTCTCCTATTTCTTATTCTGCAGCCATTTAAACTCTACCACTTTATTATAAAATATTAATGAGTATGCTTCCTAAAGTAAATGTAATAATCTTATTCATGATTTTTTTTAATTAATATATTTTTACATCTCACAAACAATAAAATTTTAGAAAGAAGACAATAAATAAAATTAAGAGAAATTTTGTGTAATTTCTCTTGAATATAGACCTAAGGTCAGCTCTTCATTTTTGATGCTGTTTTTAAATGTTTAGGTATATTGTTTTTATTTTTATCATCACAATAATTGGTCTTTGAATTTATTATTTAAATAAATAGTTTGGAGAAGGAATTATATCAGGCACACTGACATTTAACCTGAATTCTCTATTACCGAAGTCTTTAGACAAAATTTGATATATGACATCATGTCATGAAGCTTTGTGAATATCTGAAAGGTCCAGATAAATGTTTGCCTTATTTTATTGTCCTGCTTTCCTCTATTGCAACTCAGTGAGTCAACAATAATTACTCAACTTCACTCTGCACAGAAAATAACCAGGGTCCAAAGTGTTAGCACAAAAAAATCACATATTATGTCTAATCTGAGGAGTTTTATACACAAAAAATTAAATGTATATTGTCTCAGAAAAGGTTCTAATTTTTAGTATTTAAAAAAAATCAAGTTAGATAGAATGTATGGTAAGTTATATCAGATATGTGTTCACCTTATATCTTAGATTATGAGACAAATTAGATTAACTTTAAACAACATGGAGACCTAATGTTTATAGATAATTCACTGAGTTGTGGACATTGTGCTACATATATCTTAATTAGCAGATTAGTCTTTGTGTAGAACAGTTGAACTTCATTCTGCCCAGATTTCTAGGATCAGTCTTCACTTGTGCTGTGTTGAAATCAAATCAGAATGTTGCTGTTGCATAGCCTTAAGAATAATTTAGATCAATTCTGTTACTTTAGATCTGTAGTAAGCAAAGTTCCAAGTAAGGGGTGTTATATTTATTAGATGAATATCTGTATAACTAGTAAAATTTATATGCAATATTCAATTAAATCCTCAAATCTTACAGGTAGATATTTTGATGAACATTTGACCTATAAAATTACATATTACTTTTTAAAGTATTAACATAAATATTAGAGATGTATAAAATTAAATTAGTAAAAATTGAAAGAAAATAATCTATTATATTATCCAACCACCCACAAGCATTCATTTTAATATTCTAGTGCCTATCATGTATACATTTTTTAAAAATAACATCATGAAATGAATACAATTATATTGCTTACTTGTATCTCTAAAACATCATAGACATTCTGCCTTGACATCAATATTTTTGACAGCTATAATTCATACTATTATATAAATAGTGTATCTGTTCATTATTTAAAATATAAATATTTAACCACACTGTATTTTTGTATTTGGCTCATTGTTTAAAATATTTATTATTAAAAAGTACTGATAGCTATTAAAATTTTTTATAAGTGTAATCATTGAAATTTTAAAGATAAAGTAAGTTAGACCCACACTATTTAAGCAACTTAACTAGTACCCTGTTGTTTCTAGACCTTACATACTTGTATAAATACTTAAATAACACTATTTTCTTTTTTTCTTTAATTTTATTTTTTGGTTTTTCAATTACAGTTGTCTCATTTTTTTCCCCATTGCTCCCCTCCACCCAGCCCACCCCTTCTCCCACAATAAAAACCCCCACTGTTGTCCATGTCCATGAGTCATTTATACACATTCCTTGACTAAACCCTTCCCTTACTTATCCCCCTTCTCTTCCTCCTCCCTCCCCACTTCCCCCTAATAACAGTTATTCTATTCCTTGTTCTACTTAGTTCATTTGTTTATGTTGTTCCTTAGTTTCCTGTATTCGGTGATATCATATGGTATTTTTCTGTTTTTGCCTGGCTTATTTCGCTAAGCATAATTCTCTCTAGTTCCATCTATGTTGTCACAAATGACAGGAGTTCCTTCTTTCTTTCTGCTGCAGAGCATTCCATTTTGTAAATGTACCACCATTTTTTGATCCACTCATCTACAGATGGGCACTTAGGATGTTTCTAGCACTTAGCTATTGTGAACAGTGCTACTATGAACATAGGGGTGCATAAGTTCTTTTGAATTACGGTTTTAGGATTTTTTGGATATAATCCTAGCAGTGGAATTGCTGGTTCAAAAGGTAGTTCCATCTTTGGTTTTCTGAGGTAATTCCATACTGTTTTCCACAGTGGCTGTACCAGTCTGCATTCCCTCTAACAGTGCAGTAGAGTTCCCGTTTCTTAACATCCTTGTCAGCACTTGTTGTTTGCTGATTTGTTGATGATGGCCATTCTGACAGGTGTAAAGTGGTATCTCATTGTGGTTTTTATTTGCATCTCTCTGATGGCTAGTGATGTTGAACATTTTTTCATGTGTCTATGGACCTTCTCTATGTCCTCTTCGGACAAGTGTTTGTTCAGGTCCTTTGCCCATTTTTTAATTGGGTTGTCTGTTTTTTTGATGTTGAGTCATATAAGCTCATATATTTTATAGATCAGACCCTTGTCTGAGATATAATTGACAAATATGTTTTTCCATATGGTTAGTTTTCTTTTCATCTTGCTGATGTTTTCTTTTGCTGAGCAGAAACTCTTTAGTTTGATGTAGTCCCATTTGTTTATTCTTTCCTTTATTTCCCTTGCCTTAGGAGATATATTGATGAAAATATTGTTATATGGGATATCTAAAATTTTCCTGTCTGTTTTCCTCTAGGACTTTTATGGTGTTATGGCTTACATTTGAGTCTTTGATCCATCTTGAGTTTATTCTCATGTGTGGTGTAAGTTGGTGGTCTAGTTTCATTTTTTTGCACGTCCCTATCCAGTTCTCCCAGCACCATTTGTTAAAGAGGCTCTTCTCACTCCATCTTATGTTCCTTCGTCCTTTAACAGATATTAGTTGACCGTATAGTCCTGGATATATTTCTGGACTCTCTATTGAGTTCCATTGATCTATATGTCTTTTCTTATGCCAGTACCAGACTGTTTTGGTTACCATGGCCTTGTAGTATAGTTTGGTGTCCGGGATTGTGATTCCTCCAACTGTGTTCTTCTGTCTCAAGATTGCTTTGGCTATTCAGGATTTTTTGGTCCCATGTAATTTTTTGAAGTATTTGTTCTAGGTCTGTGAAATATGTCATGGTATTTTAATAGGGATTGCATTGAATCTGTAAATTATTTTGGGTAGTATGGCCATTTTGATGATGTTGATTCTTCCCATCCAAGAACATGGTATTTGCTTCCATTTATTTGTCTCTTCCTTAATTTTTTTCTTCAGTGTTATGTAATTTTCAGAGCACAGGTCTTTTATCTCTTTGGTTTATTCCTAGGTACTTTATTTTTCCTATTGCTATAGTAAATAGTATTTTCTTTTTTGTTTCTGTCTCTGAAACTTTATTGTTGGTGTACAGAAATGCCTTAGATTTCTGTATATTTATTTTGTACCCTGCTATTTTGCCAAATTCACTTATTATATCGAGTAGTCTTTTAGTGGAGTTTATAGGGTTTTCTAGGTATACTATCATGTCATCTGCTAATAGTGATAGTTTTACTTCTTCTTTCCCAATTTGGATGCCTTTCATTTCTTTGTCTTGTCTGATTGCTGTGGCTAGGACTTGCAACACTATGTTGAACAGAAGTGGGGAGAGTGGACAGCCTTGTCTAGTTCCTGATTTCAGGGGGAATGCTTTCAGTTTTTGTCCATTAAGTATGATGTTGGCTTCAGGCTTCTCATATATAGCCTTAATTATGTTAAGGTATGCTCCCTGTATTCCCATTTTGCTGAGTGTTTTCATCATAAATGGGTGTTGTACTTTATCAAATGCTTTTTCTGCATCTATTGATATGATCATGTGATTTTTGTCTTTCATTTTGTTTAGGTGATGTATTATATTTATTGATTTGCAAATATTAAACCATCCTTGCATCCCTGGGATGAATCCCACTTGATCATGGTGTATGATCTATTTAATGTATTGCTGGATCTCGTATGCCAATATTTTATTGAGGATTTTAGCATCCATGTTCATCAGTGATATTGGCCTGTAGTTTTCTTTCTTTGTTGTATCTTGACCTGGTTTGGGATTAGGGTAATACTGTCTTCATAGAACGAGTTTGGGATTTTTCCCTCTTTTTGAATTTTTTGGAATAGTTTGAGGAGGGTAGAAGTTAGTTCTTCCCTAAATGTTTTGTAAAATTCGCCTGTGAAGCCATCCGGTCCAGGGCTTTTGTGTGCAGCGAGATCTTTGATTACTGTTTCAATTTCCTTCTTTGCTATTGGTTTATTGAGACTTTCTACTTCTTGATTCAATTTTGGAAGGTTATATGTTCCTAGAAATTTGTCCATTTCTTCTAGGTTGTCAAATTGCTTGCCATACAGTTGTTTGTAGTAATTTCTTACAATCCTTTGTATTTCTGGGGTATCAGTCATGATTTATCTTCTTTCGTTTCTGATTTTGTTCATTTGGGTTTTCTCTTTTTTTTTCTTGATGAGCCTGGGTAAAGGCTTGTCGATTTTGTTTATTTTTTTTTCAAAGAACCAGCTCCTAGTTTTGTTGATTTTTTGGATTGTTTGTTTAGTCTCTATGTCATTTAATTCTGCTCTGATCTTGATGATTTTCTTCCTTCTTCTTGCCCTAGGCTTTGTTTGTTGCTGTTGTTCTAGTTTTTGTAGATTTAGAATTAATTTTTTATTTGAGATTCTTCTATCCTTTTCAGATATGCCTGTATTGCTATGAACTTCCCTCTCAGGATTGCTTTTGCTGTGTGCCATAGGTTTTGGGCTGTTGTGTGTTCATTATCATTACTTTCCAGAATATTCTTGATTTCTTCTTTGTTGTCATTGTTAACCCATTCATTATTTAATAGCATGTTATTTATTCTCCATGAATTTTGATGTCTTTAATTTTTTCCTTGAGGTTGATTTCTGGTTTCAAGGCATTGTGGCCTGAAAAGATGCTTGATATGATTTCAATTTTCTTGAATTTGTTGAGGCTTGTTTTGTGTCCTATTATGTGGTCTATCTTTGAAAATATCCCATATGCATTTGAAAAGAATGTATATTTTGCTTCTTTGGGGTGAAAGTTTCTATATATATATCAGTTAAGTCCATGTGGTTTAGTGTGTTGTTCAATGCCTGTATATCCTTGCTGTTTCTTTGCTTTGATGATCTGTCTGTTGTTGATAATGGAATGTTGAAGTCCCCTACTATGAGTGTGTTGCTGTTAATATTCTTCTTGTGGTCTTCTAGTATTTTCTTTATGTATTTGAGTGCTCCTATGTTGGGAGCACATATTTTTATCAGTGTTATATCTTGTTGATGGATTGTTCCCTTAAGTATTGTGAAATGCCCTTCTTTGTCTCTTTTTATGGCCCTTGCTTTCAAATTCATTTTGTCTGATATGAGTACTGCTACCCCAGCTTCTTTTTCATGTCCATTTGCTTGGAATATTTTTCTCCATCCTTTCACTTTCAGTCTGTATAGGTCTTTTGATTTGAGGTGTGTTTCTTGTAGAGAGAAAATATGTGAGTCCTGTTTTCATATCCATTCTGCTACCCTATGTCTTTTAATTGGAGCATTTAATCCATTTACATTTAAGGTTATTATTGATGTGTATTTATTCATTTCCCTTTGTACCTGTGTTTTTCTCTTCTTTTTTTTTTTTTTCTTTTTTTTTCTTAGAACATTCCCTTTAGCATCTCTTGCAATGCTGGTTTGGTGGAGATGTATTCTTTTAGTCTTCCTTTGTCTGAGAAACTCCTTATTTCACCTTCCATTTTGAATGCGAGCCTTGCTGGGTAGAGTATTCTTGGTTGTAGGCCTTTGTTTTTCATTGCTTGAAATATTTTTGACCATTTCCTTCTGGCTTGTAGTGTTTCTGTTGAGAAATTAGTCAATAGCCTTATCGGAGCTCCCTTGTATGTTATTTGCTGTTTTTCTCTTGCTGCTTTTAGGATTCTCTCTTTGTCTTTGAATGTTGCCATTTTAATTATGATGTACCTTGGAGTGGGCCCTTTGGGGTTCCTCTTCATTGGGACTCTCTGTTCTTCTTAGACTTGCATGACTTTTTCTCTCATCAGGTTAGAAAAATTTTTTGTCATTACTTCTCCTATCAGCTTCTCTATTCCTGGTTCTTCTTCTTCTTCTCTCTCTTTTATTCCAATGATCCGGATATTATTTTGTCTCATGTTATCCTGTAATTCCCTTAGACTTTCTTCATACTTTTTCAATCTTTTTTTATTTTGTTGTATTGTCTGGAAATTTTTTTCTACATTGTCCTCTAAGTCACTAATCCAATTCTCTGCTTCGTTTAGCCTGCTTTTGATTGATTCAACTGTGTTTTTCAGTTCAGAGATTGCATTCTTCATTTCTCCCTGGTTCTTATTAATAGTTTCTATGTCATTTTTTTTTGCTGGTGTAGCTCTCTGTAAGTTCCCTGTAATTTTCTTGGAGCTGTTGGTAACTTCCTTGGAGGTTGTCATAGTTATTTTTGAGGTTGTCAAATACATTTAGCTTCTTCACCGCCATTCTTTTGAAGTCCATGTCTGACATTTGGGTTCTGTCTATTCCACCTACCTCTCTTTCTGGGGATTTCTCTTTTTTTTTTCATTGGGAGGTTGTTTCTGTGTCTTCCGTGTTCGATTCTTCTTGTTTGGTTTTTTTTTTTTTTTGGACTTGTCTGCTTTGATTTCCTGCCTTTGAGGTATGAGATTCTTTATAGGTTATCTTTGGGTTTCAGTGGTGCAGTCTCTTTGATATTTTCAGCCTGATGTTCTTTGGGTACCTTTTATGTCATTTGTTTATGCTGTTTGGTATATTTCAGAAGCTCTTTGGTGGGACCTTCCCTCTGGCTAGTTGATTGAGAGTCACTCTGCCCACCTTGTCTTGAGTTCTTTTGTGGTGATGCTGTTAAAAACATAAACACACAGCCCAGGCAAGAAACCCACACCCTCAAAAATATCCCCACCCTCTATCCCACTATTAGCATCAAATGAGTCCGTATTAATATAAATGTAAAGAGGTTAGGGCTGTTTTACTATAGGAGAAATGGATAAGAGTTGTTTTATTTATTTATTTATTTTTTTGTGCATCTTTTTTTTAAATTTTTTTAAATGTGTTTTATTGATTATAATATTACATTTGTCCCAATTTCCCTTCCCTCTGCTCCCCTCCACCTGGTGGTCCCCCTCCCTCCAGTTGTCCCCCCCTTTTAGATCATGTCCATTAGTTGTGCATATAGTTCTTCTCAATCTGTCTATTCCATTCCCTCCTACCATGATCCTTAATTCCTATATCATCTCCCTCCCTCTCTCCATTCCCCCTCCCTGTTGACCTCCCCCCAATATGTTCCCCGTACCTATAGTTCTTTTTCCACTCTCATTGCCTGTCTAGTTTGCCCTTGTTTCAATTCCCTAGCTTCTGTTGTTCCTTGTGATGCAGTTTTCATTTTAGATTTCATAGTTTTGATCCTCCTTTTTCTAAACCAGTCCCTTTAACATCTCATATAACAATGGTTTGGATCTAATGAACTCTTTCAGTTTTATTTTGTCCTGGAAACACTTTCTCTGTCCTTCTATTCTGAATGACAATTTTGCTGGATAGAGTATTCGTGGTTGTAGGTTTTGGATTTTCATTACTTTGAATATTTCTTGCCAGTCCCTTCTTGCCTGCAGGGTCTCCCTTGAGAAGTCAGCTGATAGTCTAATTGGGACCCCTTTGTACATGATTCTTTTCTTCTTTCTTGCTGCTTTTAGGATTCTCTCTTTATCTTTAATTTTTGACATTTTGATTATAATGTGTCTTGGAGTGGTTCTCCCTGGGTCCAGTTTTTTTGGAATTCTCTGTGCTTCCTGGACCTGTAAGTCTGTTTCTTTCCCCAAGTCTGGAAAGTTCTCCTTTATTATATTTTCACTCAATTTTTCAAGTTCTAGTTCTTCTTCCTCGCTCTCTGGCAAAGCAATGATTCTTATGTTGGGCCTTTTATAGCTGTCCCAGAGGTTTCTGATCCTCTCATCGTTGCTTCCCATTTCCTCTCACTGCATTGGTTGACTGCTTGTTCCTTCTCCATATTCCGGTTTGTTGAAATGAACTCTGGATTTTTTTTTCCTCACCATCTGTCTCGTATGTGGTTTTGTTCCTTTCGTTATGAGTGTTTTTCGCTTCTTTCTCATCTTTTTCCAGATCTTTTGTTAATTCTGTAATCCACCTGATAACAATGGCCCTGAACTGAGCCTCTAAGAGTTGTTTTAAATAAAGAAAAAGATGATTTTTGAATGGTGGGATGATAAAGTAATAATAGTAGCAAGTAGTGTTAAGACTGTGCAAGACAGTAAGTAATATTTACATTGTATTTTAATAAAAAAAGAGAGAGGAAAGAATGCAGGATACAGTAAGAAAGTGGTAGTATATAGTATTAGATTTATATAGTAGTTATATGCTAAATATTTAGTGTGAAAGGGAGGCTAAACAAAACAGACAAACAAAAATTAAAGATAAATGATGGAGGGAGAGATGGTATAAAACAGATTAAAGAGATAGTTTAATGGGAAAAAGGAAGAAAAAATTTATATAAAAAATTTAAATTTAATTTTAAAATAAAGTTTTTACTCAGTTCAGCCTCTGTGTGTAGTCTTCTTTTTCTGGATCCATACTTGGTCAAAATCCCATGTTTTTCAAATTTTTTCCTGGTTGGCTGGCTGTGATGACCTCTGGCTGGTTTCTGTGGCTGCTTTTCTCTCCCTCAGGGGCCTGTTGTAACTCTCTGCTGTGAGCCACAGAGTTGGTTCTCTCCCCACTTGTCCTCCGGTGCCCTCCAGCAGTCCTCAGGCTTCTCTAGTAATGCTGTTCTATTGGCAAGCCAGTGCGCATATTCCTAGTCCCCGAGGAGTCTTGAGTCCTGTCTTCGCTCCTCCTCCCGAGAAGTCTCTATGCTCCAAGCCACAGCACCGGGCTGTGTCTGTCCCTGGCTGGTAGTGTCTCACCGTTCATCTGTGCACACTGCCAGCCCACCTGGGGCCCTCACCAAGCCCGCATTTCTGTCACAGCTCTCCTGGCCCAGCTCCGCTCCTTTCTGTTCAGTGACGCCATGATGTGCGCACCCGGGGCACGGGGTCCCAGGCTCAGACCTGCCAGTCCAGGGGTTCCCCACCCAGACTCAGTTCACACAGCTTCCTACAGTCTGGGCCACTCACCATCCTCCTGCACCTCCTGCTGTTTCAAGGAAACCTTCTTATTGTCTCCCTCCATGATCCTACTGGTCCCAGTGCCTAAGGCAAGCAGCAGTTTCCAGGCAGATCCCAGCCAGTGAGCCAGTCTAAAGCTGCCCCTCTGGGGTGCGGTGCAGTAGTGGCGTCAGGCTCGGTGGGCTCAGCGACTGGGCTGATGGGCCCAGCGACTCCCCTTGAGAGCATGGGTGAGCCTTTTGCCCTTTTCCACTCTGCTCTTGCACTCCCTTCCCTGCTCGCATTGTCTGAAATTTGCATTTACTCACTCCTCTCCCTGTTTGTACTTTAAGCCTTTCTGCGATAGGGGCAAGCAGACAACACTGCTACCTACTCTGCCGCCATCATCTGCCTCTCCCAAATAACACTATTTTCTTATTACAAGCCTCCTACATGCTATTGAAAGATATTTTAGCAGATTTATGAACATATGTTTAATACATATAAAAATAATGTGATCCTTCATTTTATCTCTTTGAGTCAAACCACTATAAAATTTTTGCTATTTGCTTTTGTGGCTGCATGTATTTGTATTAATGATATGCTTAGTATATTAATAGAGAGAGTGTGAGTAGAATAGATGGTATGGACTTCTTATAACTTTCTAAATGTCACGTTGCCATTCATTAACACTGTCTCATCTTTAACTTTTTCCTACAGTGCAGGAAAACACTGACATTAAAAAAGCTGATATAACACTGCCATTTTAAAGTTTAGATTTGTTATTTGACACAGTAGATAATATAATATTACATTAATTTTTAATAATTTTATTTTTTACTGATAAAGTTGGCCCATTGTTCCTGATAATTAGTAATCTTTACCTCTTACCATTTACCGGCAGGCCTTTGTTTTCCTAAACATTATGCATTAGGTTAGCATACTTGACTCTGTCAAAATTAATATAGTTTCTCCAGTTTTCAAAATGTTTTAAAATTTTGCTCTAATAATTATTCATTAATTGTCATTTTCAACAATTGTCATGTAATACATATAATTAATAGGTTTTTATAATGATGTTTATTTCCTCTGTTCTGTATTTTTATAATAAATCCTGTAGTTTTTGTTTTTATTCATCCTTGGTGATGAGCTGTACAATCCATTATTTTTTTATAAAGGGTGCAGAGGTTCTTGAAACCATCTTTTTTCCACCTATATGCTATGAGGAAAAGCTCATTTCTGTTCCTTAAATGCCATCATTAGTCACTGCATCAACTTAACAAAATTCAAACTCTCCTGCTAGGCCCAATGGTGTTCATTTTCTACCTAGCAGCCAGAAGGAACTTTTAACCTCACCCTGCATTTTTCTAGATTCAGAATGTAATCCACACTTTTACAAGCCCCTCTGCACATCCCAACACTTGCCACTTCCTCTGACTTCATTTTCTACCTCCATGGCCTACCTAATTATCTATGTCCTTGACAAACTGGCCTTCTTTGCATTTGTAATACATTTGACAAACAAACAAATCTCCAAAGGAAACCAAAGCAGTACTTATTTTTCACACTATCACATAGTGCCCTGCTTAGAGTTCTCCAGAAGGTTGTTCTAAGGTTATACTCTCTTACTTTTCCACTGGGGTCTGAGACATTGTCCCAGCATCTTTTCCCACTAAAGGAATATTTTTGTCTACCCAATCTGACTCATAAAAAAATTTATAGTAGATAATGAGACTCAAGATTAGTGAAACAGAACCTTAAAAATTTCCTATGAAAATACAAATATAGCTTATACTTATGTTGATATCTATTGTATTAGAAATCAATGAAAATGGAAGCATACATAATCCAGTTAAAATAGTATGGAATCTCTTTCATTTCTGTCTTGGGGCCTTTGCACTTGACTTTTTATTTTCTCCTAGGCAATTCTCTGTATGTTCTATGTCTGAGCTTTATGCTTTCTACATAGAAAGAACTTTCTGGATCATTCTGTATAAAGTAGTCATTTACCTTCTCTTACAATCCCCTTCTAAATTTAATCATTCTGCTTTGTTTCTTAACAGTATTTGACAATATCAGCAGTTATTTTATGTTTTGCATATATATTTATTAATAACTGCACCACCCTCTACTGCCACAAAAATCGTCTATGAGGGAGAGATTTTTGTCCAGTTTTTTGCTCTTTCGGTGCATTTATATGGTTCCTGCCTCCCCACAAATAGACCAATTATTTGTGAGTAAATAAATTCTTACTGTCTAATTTGCACTGAACAAATTAATTTATTCTCAACAGAAAATTTCTTAATAATAGCAGAAACAGGAAACATGGCCATTCCCAATTTTCACTTTTCTACAGCACTTATCATTCTTACTTTCCATGTCTTACATTTTGATAAAGTGATAAGCCTAAATGCTATATCCCACATTTAGTGCCTTCCACACATCCCCATCCCATAAATGTTCTAACCAAAATTTTCCCCTTTTGCTTATAGGTAATTTCTGAAAAAATAGAGAAATGGTAGTATTGAGACATGGCCATAGCTACTTTACCTTAATAGGAAGACTGGTTAGCCAATATAGATGGACCTAAAGGGTAATATGCTAAGTGAAATATGTCAGAGAAAGAAAAATATTGTATGATATTATATCTAAAAGAAAAAGAACCAAAATACAAAAAACAAACTTATAGAGAAGAAATTGATGGTTGCCAGATGGAAGTGGGTGAAGGGATGGTAAAAAAAGTTTAAAGAGGTTAAGAAGTACAAACTTCCAGTTATGAAATAAGTGATGGGGATATAATGTACAACATTGGGAATATAGTCAATAATATTGTAATAACTGTATAGTGACAAATTGGTACTAGACTTAACATGGTGATCACTTCATAAGGCAGATAAATGTTAATCATTTTATTGTACACCTAACACTAATACATAATATTTTATGTAAACTTTACTTTAAAAAAAAAAAAGGCAGGTTAAACAGGTGTATTATGTGTGTGTGTTCCATTTTTAAATATGGGAACATATAGTATTTAGGAAGAAAAATTAGTTTATTCCAATTATGCAGATTAGCTTTACTCCATTTAGACTAGTATAATTAAGTGAACAAATAGTTTCATCAATTTTATATTACTGGGGCTTTTTTCTGAGATTATGGCTATTTATTACAAGCATATTTTTTGGGGGGGTACACTGTAAACATTTGAATGCTTTTGTGTTTTTATATGTCAGAAAGAGGTTAGGAGACTAAAAACCAAGGCTGCTACCAGAGAATCACTAAAATAAATCAGCCTTAGTCTCTTATTCACATTTCATATTTCATAAACTTCATACTTCTTTATACTTCATACTGCCATCCTAAGTCATATCATTATTGAAGACCAGTGTTCATTATATTATCCATAAATGTAGACTCTTAAGTTTGGTGGATATTCTTGTACTTTACAATCAGCTACTAAATTATGAATGGAGACATGTTAATAATAAAATTAAAAACAATTCAAATTAATTAGAGTAGTTATTAGAACCTCAAGAGAAAAATAATAAGAGCCAACATAAATATGTATTCAATAGTATAAGTTTATTATCTTAAGTTTTCATCATATCAAGGATAAGTTTATAACTCATGCTGTATCATCAAAAATCTGAAATTAATTATCTTGGCACAGAGCCATATTTCTTCAAAAACTCTCACAATTAAATATGTATAAGACATGCAATTCGAAGGAATGAATACATAAAGAGAGAATCTGTTCAACATAAGCTCTCAACAGGCAAGGTTATTAGAAGACAAAGAGTAATGTCACTTAAGTGATTATATACTTACAAGCAAAAAAGTGGGTATTGCTCCTGAAAGAAATGCTTGCTCTCATTTTATTTTTCTTCATTTTCTATAGAGATTGATGAAAGAAGGCTCACAGATATGAGAATTCTGCTTCAGAAAATATGTGCTATATCTATTTGAAACATATAACTGCAAACATCCAATAATACAACCACTATTAACTAAATAAATATATTTTGGAAGGGAAAAAACCATTAAATATATTCAATAAAAAAATGCTATCAAGTTTCTCTGCTTCAATCACATATAACCAGGAGTAAATTTATATAACAAATTGGAAAGACATCAGAATGAGTAACAATAATTCCTGTATAAATTATAGCCAACATCAGCTGCATCTCTTCATCACCCATTCATGTTTTTCCACCTTTTAAACCTGCATTTGCAGACCTTAAACATTCTCAGAAGCACATGATATACTAGGACATTAAAAATACACAGAGTTAGGAGTCACATCAGCAAGATGGTGGAATAGAGGGTACCTGCCTTCATAGTCCTACTGAAACACGGATTTAACTATCAATGGACAAAAATACCTTTATGAGAACTCTGGAGTAAATTTGAGAAGCTCCCAAAACCTTGTAGAGCTCAGAATTGGAGATTAGCCATAGTGAAAAGAGTAGGAAGGACAATTTAACCTTACCAGTAACACTCCTGAGCAGTCTGACACAGCTGAAAGAGACTCTTGGGCTGACGTTTCTTCCACAGGGAAAAGAGAGTCACATGAACTTCTGCTACCACAGCTTTTGGGACACTGCTCAAAAGACCCACTTCTGCCTCATCTAAACCATAAAACAGGGATTTAACCCAGCTAGATCTTTTGGGGCAGCTAAAAACAAAGAAAAGGGGTGGGGGTTTCATAGCAATTAGCATACAGGTCTCAACAACCAACCTACAGACCCTAATATCTGGTCCCCACAAATATATGTGCACCTATAATCAGAGCACCTAAATATATAAAGGGAACATTGACAAACCTGAAGGGAGAAATACATACCAGTACAGTAACAGTGTGAGAGTTCAATATCCCTCTCTCAACAATGGATAGAACAGCCAGACATAAATAATAAGAAGACAGTAGACTTGAACAATACTATAGAACAATTGGACATAGTAAATCTATAGTCAAGACATTCCTTCCAACAGGAACAAAAACATTCTCAAGTGCCCATGGAACATTCTAGATCATATGCTAGGTCACGAAAGTCTTAACAAATTTTAAAAAATTGAAATTATCCCAAGTAACTTTTCTTACCACATTGAATAAAGGTAGAACTCAGTAATATAAAGAACACAGAAAAATTCACAAATACATAAAAAATAAATAACATACTCTTGAACAAGTATTGGGTCAAAGAAGAAATTTTAAAAATTAGAGTATCTCAAAACAAATGAAAATGAAAATGTAATATACCAAAACTTAAGGATACAAAAATAGCAATACTAAGAGGAAAATTTATAGAAATAAATGCCTACATTAATACTTACAGCTAGTAGATAAATAAGTCCTGGAGACACTATGTTGAATATAAACAATATCATATAATCAACAAAATTACTAATAGACTAAATCTTAATTATTCCTACTACAAAAAGAAATTATAATTATGTGAAATGGTAGAGGGGCTAACTTACACTATAATGACAAATATATTATAATATAGAAATATATCAAATCAACATGTTGTACATCTTAAACTACACAATGTTTATGTAGTCAATATTTTTTATATTAAAAAAAGAAGAAAAAGAAAGATCTCAAACAATCATACTTTACACTTTAAGGAAAGAGAAAAAATAATGAAGCCCAATGTTAGAAAAGGAAGGACAGAAATAAATCCAATATTGAATTAAAAATAAAAAAAAATAATACAAGTTGTTTTTGTTTTTTTTCAAAGATGGGCAAAATTGGCAAGCCCTTAGCTAGATTACTTAAAAACAAAAGAGAAAAGGTTCAAATAAATACAAATAGAAATGAAAGAAGAGATATTTTAACCAATGCAATATGAACAAAAAATACCATGAGACTATTATTCACAATTATATACCTACAAATTGGACAATGTAGAAGAAATGGATAAATTTCTAGAAACATACAACCTACTAAAATGGAATCAAAAGAAATAGAAGCTTCTTTAGAAGACTCCCCAGACTTCTTCTATCTTGTCTGATAACCCCGGGGCTTTACCATTATCTGCATCAAGTTGATAGAAAGATAAAGAGAATATGAAGAAGGTGCCTTCACTGTTTCAAAGCCCTTGCATAGAAAGACAGATGTCACATCTGCTTATATTCCCTTGGCGAGAACTAGTCCCAAGGTCATACTTAGAGGCAAGCAAAGGTGGGATTAAAAAAATAATAATAATAGAAAACTAAACAAAACCAATAATAATTTCCAAATAAAGAGATTGAGTAAGTAAACAGAAATTTTTCAGTAAAGAATAGACAAGGACCAGATGGTTTCACTGATAAATTCTATCAAACATAAAAAGACAACAACACTAATACTTATTAAAATATCCCCAAAAAATAGAAGAGAAGGGAACACTTCTGAACTTAGTTTGAGGCCAGCATCATTCTGATATGAAAACTATGCAAAGACAGCATAAGAAAACTATAGACTGATATTCCTGATGAATATAGATTTTAAAATCCTCAACAAAATTTTAACAAACCAAACTCAACAACACATTGAGAGGATCATATACCATCATCAAGTGTGATTGATCCCTGGTATGCAAGTATGGTTCTACATAAACAGACCAATGTGATATATCACATTAACATAATAAGGATAAGATATACATAATCATCTCAATAGACGGTGAAAAATGCATTTGACAAAATTCAACTCTCATGATAAAAATTCTAAACAAATTAAATAAGAAGGAACTTACTTCAACACAATAAAGTCGATATAGGAAAAACCCACAAATAAATTATCCAAAAAGGGAAATAAGAAATAGTTTTATTTACAATAGCATCAAAAGAGTTAAATACTTAGAAATAAACCTAACCAAGGAAGTGAAAGACTTCTACATTCATGGAAGAAGTTTTAAAAGACACAAGTAAATGAGGAGACAGTTTGTTAAAATGTCCATATTATACAAAGCAATATACGGATTCAATGCCACCTCTGTTACACTCACAATAACATTTTTCACAGAAATTGAAAATAAATCTTAAAATTCATACAGAACAATGAAAACCCCTGAATATCCAAGGTAACCCTGAACGAGAACAAAAGCTGGAGGTGTCACAACCTGATTTCAAACCACATTGCAAAGCTATTGTAATCAAAACAGAATAGTACTGCCCTGGCTGCTGTGGCTCAGTGGATTGAGCATCAGCCTGCAAGCCAAGTGTTGCTGGTTCGATCCCCAGTCAGGGCACATGACTAGGTTGCACATCAGGTCCCCAGTTGGGGGCGCAAGTGAGAGGCAACCATACAATGATGTTTCTCTCCCTCTCTTTCTCCTTTCCCCTCTCTCTAAAAATAAAATAAACACATAAATTTTAAAAAAAATTTACAAAAAAACAAAAACAGAATAGTACTGATACAGAGCAGACAGATTAATGGACTAGACAGAAAGACCAATGAAACAGAGAGCCCACATATAAATCCCCACAGATATGGTCAATTTATTTTTGACAAAGGTGTCAGAATACACAATGGGGAAAGGTTTGTGTTTTTAATATGTAATTCTGAGAAAACTGAATATCTATATGCAGATGCATAGACCTGGACCTTGATAAGCTAAAATACATCCATTTAAACATACACACTGCAAGTCACTTAATAATTTTTAATATATGGAATCATTTGGGAAATACTCTAATTGAGTCTTAAAATTATTCTTACAAGTTGAAAAACACATGGAATTAAATATAAATATTTTAAATTTTGCATTTTTATGGATTCACATCTGTTTATTTTTCTTGGTTTGAGTATCCACTGCCTTTCTACAAGACCTACCATACCTTATGTAATTGCTATTCAAATGTTTAGATCAGAATGAAATTTAAAACAAAACTATCTTTTTCTGAAATACTGATTCTACCCTAGAAAGACACAAAAGCATCGTAGTATAGATTAGTTATTCACTGTTAAATTATTAAAGATGCCACTCACTGTGATTTATAATACAAACTCATTATTGACCAACTTATTATGTTGGGACTTATATTTTATATCCCTTGAAATGTTCTCTGTTTATGACATATTATTCTATTATCAAGCTTCTCGTTATCAACAATTATATGCATTTCATAATACAACACAATTTAAGCTGTTGAAGTAGATTCTTGCTATTTTCTAAGTTTCCCTTCATCAATCATCAATTTGGATTGTATTATACATAACCATAATGTAAAATCATATTATCCCTAATATACCTTAAGACTAAGTGAAAACGACTCTTCAGCTGAGTATCAATAAGCATGCAGGTTAAGAAAATTACTTAATGTCAGTGAAATATTCACCAAAAATTAGGTATGAGAGAGTTGATATGACTAAAGAATTCTACAGACCTTAAATTATTAATAAGAGGATATTATGGACTTTATGCCCATTTATTTAACAGTTTTGATGAAATAGACAAATCTATTGAAAAATATTATCTTATCAAAGCTTACTCAAAAATATAAAATTTGAATAGCTCTCTATACATGAAAGAAATTTAATCTGTAGTTTAAAACCCTCTCAAAGAGAAAGCTTTAGTCCCCAATATCTCTACTGGTAAATTGTACCAAACAATGAAGAAAGATATATAACCTGTATACAAACTATTCCAAATATTGAAGAGGTAATACTTCAAAATTCATCCTAATGGAATGTTGATAATTTTGATACAAAACCAGAGGTAGCAGACTAAGAAACAATAATGCTAAAGATTATGATCTTTTATAGATATTGATGTAAAAATTGTTTCAAAATATTAGCAAGTCAAATCTGTATAAAATGTAGTAACATATCATGATCAAGAATTTATCCCAACTAATTTGTTTAATTATAGAAAAATCAAAGTTTTCACTATAATCAAAGTCTAAAAGAGATTCATAAAGAACATTTCATAAGATCTATTACACATTCATGATTAAACTAATAAGAATGTTAAACAATTATCAGTTAACTAATTATGAAGATAATTTCCTCAGCTTGGTTTTTAAAAATCTACAAAAAAAACACACACTAACAAACAAACAAACAAACAAAAAAGAAACAAAAAACCCTATGGTTAACATATTCCATGGTTTGTACCTGAATGACTTTTCACCATGACAATGAACATGGGAAGAATTTTTATCCCTCCACATCTATGAACCATTCTATTGAATGTTCATTGTGAGTACTATAAGGCAATAAATAAATAAAATGCAGCCAGATAGGACAAAAATAAATACAAGCATTTTTATCCACTGATAATATGGTTGTCTTTGCAGAAAATACTATGGAATCTATAAAAATACTTTCTAATAAATGATAGTAATATTATAGGTTAAAAACTATATAAAATCAATTGAACAAACATTTGACATAACATTTTTTGAAAATTCTGTTTACAATAGGATCAAAAGTATAAAATAATTATAAACTTCTGAAAATATGTCACAGGCAGGCCTATATATTAAAACTATAAAACACTGATAAAATTTACAGCTAAATATTACATAAATGGAGAAATACTCATATATCATTTTCATGGACTAGGATACTCAGTATCCTTAAGTTCTCAGTTCTCTAAAGACTGACCAACCTAAGAGTCAATGAAATTCCAATCAAAGTCACAGAAGAATTTTTTTTAATTAAAAACTGTTGAGTATATTCTAGAATTTATTTGGCCCTGGAATAGCTAAAACAACTCAGAAAAAGAAAAACTATTGTTTTAAATCCTCACCCAAGGACATGCTTATTGATTTTCAGAGAGAGGGAAAGGGATGGGAAGAAGGAGAGAAACAACAACGTGAGAGAGAAATATTATTGGGTTGCCTCTCATATGCACCCCAACTGACACTGAACCTGCAACCTAGGCATGGGCCCTGTCCAAGAATCAAGCCTGCAATCTCTTGTGTTATAGAACCATGCTCCAACCAACTGAGCCACACCAGCCAGGGGGAAATAAAAAAGGAAAAGCTTTTAAAGATTTATTATCTTGAATATGGTAATAGTTTCATGGTTCCTTAGAATCTGAGCCTAAGATTTGGACTCAGATGATTTACTGAAAGGATGCTCTCATGGTGTTGGGAGTAGAATAGGTTAGGAGAAGGATCTAAGCAAGGATGTGGTTTCAGCTGTAATTTGGTGTGTGAATTATCTTGCAGCATTGATCCTACCTTGTGGCAAGATAGGGAAGCCACCTTTTGTACATGTTCTTCTAGTTGGTGGCTAACAAGTGTTCCTGAATGTAAGATAAGGAGTATAAATGCCAGGGTCTGGCAACACCTACTGGCCAACAATCATTCTATGGAGAGGAAGCAGCTGTAAATCCTATGAACTTACACTCATAGCATCTCTGCAAATGAGTACCCATGGTAAACAGACTTTGGGTTGGGCACCAAAAGTACCCAGTAGAGGGATTATGAATAATATCTTTTTGTGATGGTGATAATAAAATGGATAATAAGAGAAAAAGCAACATTCACAACTAAGTTAATATGTAGCTTTTGGTAAGGAATTACTTTGTCTTGAGTGGAATGATAATGCTTTATAGTCTTATATCCTTTTTTTTCATTCTGTAATGGAAACCTCATTTTAATTACAGTATAGTTGACATACAATATTATATTAGTGAGATTTCACATTTATATACCTTACAAAGTGATCAGCACAGAAAGTCTACTATCCATCTGTCAGTCTGCAAAGTTATTGTGAAATTATTGACTATTCCCTATGCTGTACTTTATATCCCCATGACTTATTTATAACTATGTTTGTTCCTCTTCATCCAATCACTCTTTTGCCCATACCTCTGCCTCTCAACCCTCTGGCAACTATCAGTTTCTCTGTATCTATGAGTCTGTTTGTTTTGTTTATTTGTTTAGTTTTTTAGATTCCACATTTAAGTGAGATGATACGTTTGTCTTTCTCTGACTTCTTTCACTTAGTTTAATGCCCTCTAGGTCTTTCTCTGTTGTCTCAAATGGTAAGATTTCATTTTGTTCATGCCTGAGTAATATTCTGGTGTGTATATGTTTATAGTTCTTATCATTCATCTAGGCTGCTTCCATATTGTAAATAATGTTGCAGTGAATATAGGGGGGCATGTATTTGTTAGAGTCAGGGTTTCATTTTCTTCAGATAAGCACCAAGAAGTGAAATCACTGGGTCTTTTTTTTCTCTTGTTATAACCGTTGTTTTAAAGTCTTTTTTGTATGAGTATTGTTGTCCCAGATTTTTTTTTATTTCCATTTTCATGAAATATCTTTTCCATCCCTTTACTTTCCATTTGGAGTCTCATGTAGCAGAATATGTAAGAGTCTTGTTTTTCATCTATTCAGTCATTCTATCTTTTTTCAATGGAGCACTTAGTCAATTTATATTTAAAGCAATAATTGATAGGTATGTACTTATTGCCATTTTAATTGTTTTTCTACTAGATTTATAAGTGTTTAATCTACTATGTTTACATGTTTTCCCATTACTAGAGATAATTTTCTTTCATATATTTTCTTATTTTTATTTTTAGCCTTTCCTTTTCCACTTAAAGAATTTCCTTTAACACTTTTTGTAATGCTGGATTAAAGGAGATGAACTACTTTAGCATTTGTTTGTCTGGAAAATTATTGATTTCCTTCAATTCTGAGTGATAACCTTGCAGAATAGAATATTCTTGGTTGTAGCTTTTTTTATTTCTCTTCCATTATGTTGAAGATAATGTGCCACTCACTTCTGGCCTTCAAAGTTTCCATTGATAAGTCAGCTGATAGTTTTATGAGCATTCCCTTATAATTATTTGTTTTTCTTTTGCTACTTTTAAGATTTTGTCTTTGTCTTTAACTTAAAAAAAATTAATTATAATGTGTCTCAGTGTGGTTCTCTTTGGGTTCATCTGGTTGGAACTCTGTGCTTCCTGGACTTGGAGTCTGTTTCCTTCACCAGGCTAGGAAAGTTTTAAGTGATTATTCCTTCAAATATGTTTTCTGTCTCTTTCTCTCTCTTCTCTTTCTGGGATGACTATGATTCAAATGCTAGTATGTTTGATGCTGTCCCAAAAGTTCCATATGCTATCCTCATTCTTTTTCATTTTTTCTCCTTCTGATCTTTCAGTTGGGTGATAGCTACTATTCTGTCTTCCTGATTGCTGAACCATTCTTCTATATCATGTGATCTGTTGTTGATACCCTCCAATATTTTTCACTTTGGTTGTTATATTCTTCTGACCTGACATATCCTTTTTTATAATTTTTAACTCTGTGTTAATGTTCTCACTGAGTTTATCTACTTGTATTCAGAGTTTGATGATCACTTTTAAAACTATTACTTTGAATTATTTAGTAGGCAGCTTACTTTTAGTTATTTAGTTATTTTTCTTGTGTTTTATCCTTTTGTTTGTTTGTTTATAATGTATTTTCCTTCCTCCTTTTTCCTTTTCTGTTTCTATGTAGGTCAGGTAAATATCCTGGTCTTGAAAATGTGGCCGTATTTAGAAGGTGTCCTGGGGGGCCTAGTGGTAGAATCCTTCCTGTCACCAGAGTTAGATGATCCAGAGATGTTCCCTGAGTGGACTATTGCATCCTCTTATTGTGACTAGGCCACAACCTCGTTGTATGGAAGGTCAGCTGGCCCCTGGCCCACTGGCTGTAAGGCCTGGCCACAACTGTTGTGAGCTTGCTGGATAAGCCTTTGGTGGAACCAGCTGCAAGGTCCAGCCACACTGTGGCAGACATAATGAAGTGTGCTGGTGTCAACAAAGCTTCCCAGTGGATGTGGCAGGGCAGGGGCCACTTTGGAAGGGTGCAAGGCTGGGTGGATCCTCAGGGAAATGCCAGGGTGTATTGAGCAGTGTTAGCAAGGTTAAAGGGGAGTGTCAGAAATGGTGCTTGCCAGTATCAGATCAACTAGGTTAAAGAAAGAGGAAAAAATAGTGCCTTCCAGTATCTCTGACTCAGCAGAAATTTCCAACAGATACCTCTCTCCCTCCAGCACACACTCTTAAATTAATCAATGTATCACCTTCACATATGACCCAGGTAATTTTCAAATGGCTCCCTTAGTTTTGGGGCTCAGAAAAAATGGAACCTGGGTTTTCTACAGCCCTTTGCCTTTTAAGACATAAGCCCCAGTGGTTTTCAAAGCCAGATGTTATGGGGACTCTTGTTCCTGGTGCAGGTTCCCCAAGTTATGGTTCAGATCCTCATTCTTCAAAGACAATCTCCACACTTATGATATCAGTCTCACTTGTGAGTCACCACATGGAGAGTAGGGCATAGAGTAGGTCCTGACTAGACCTAGTCTCTATCCCTCCTACCTGTTTCAATGTGGCTTTTTCTTCATATCTATAGTTGTAGACAATCTCTTCTGCTAGCCTTCAGGGCATTCTTAGATATAGCTGTTCACTATGTAGTTGTAGTTTTGGTATCAATGAGAGGAAGTAAGCTCAGGATATTCCTACTCTGCCATCATGAACTTGAAGCCAGGAGAGTTGCTCCTGAATGCCAATTTAGCTTATTTGTGAAATGTCATATCTTGTGGTTGGTGCATTGCCCATACAACAAACATGTCTCTGGATGGGATCACCAAGTCCATATTAATATCTATTTTTTTTAAATGTGAATTAAAAATGTTACAGAAAGACATTTTAATCTGTGTAACATTTTTAGATACTAGTTAGCCCTTACATATCATGTTTTACTATATCAGGATATGAAAAATGTTAATGATCAATTTTTTAATGCTAGAAGACAAATTAGAAGTCAGAACATTCAACAAAATCTCAAATTATTGTTTAAAAAGAAAAGAAATGCACACACTTATTTAAATATCTTGAAATGACATCATAATATAATAGGTTTAACTCTATATTGTTCAAACATGACTTATTTCTATTTTATTTCTACTTTCTGGTCTCCATTTTTTGCAAAAAATATTTAATTTGAAATAGAAAACAAGAATCTATTGTATAGTTATCTATAAAATAGTAATAGGTATAAAACTAATATATGTAATTTTACAAAAATATATATATTAAATACATTTTGTGTATATTATATTTATGGAGATATTAAGGGGATATTATTAAACTATAAACTATTGTTTTAATATTTAAAAGTTATTGTGACTTGTTTTGTATTAAATCTTTACTATGAGCTAGATACTAAGTTAAACATTTATTTTTAAATGCCTAATTTTATTAAATTCTTCTAAGACCATCCTAATAGATAGGTATCATTTTAATCTCCATTTTATAGACACATAAAGTTAAATAATGACTAAGAGGTGCATCAAGATCTGTATCCAGTAACCTAATTGCAGAGCTCCCACATCATTACAGTGCTCTGCTCAGCGACTATTTCTTTAATAAATTAATTTTATTTCTTTTATTTGCTGCTGTCTATTGTCTTTTGAGATTTTCAGGAAATTGTGCAATTTTACATTTCAGAAACTCTACTGGAAAATGAGAAAAAAACATAAATCATTTAACATATAATGTTTGACCAAAATTTGTTAAAGCTAAATCTTAACAAAATTATAGCAATTGGTACTTTAGCCTATAAGCAATATATTTATTGGTAATGGTCTTGACCATGTAAGTTAGGGCCTTCAGAGTTCACTAATTAGCTTACAAAGTACTAACCAGCCTTACAAGGTCATGTGAGAAATCTAGAATTTAATCTTTCTCTTTTAATGGCACACGTACCTTTTTGCTATAGAATTATGTTTTTAGAATTACAGTTGACCCAAGAACTGTTTGGGTCCACTTATATGTGGACATTTTTCAATAAAAATATTGAAAAGTTTCTTGAAATATGCCAGATTTTGAAAAACTCTCAAACTGCATAGCCTAGGGAAAAAAAAATAGAGAAATAGGTATGTCATGAATGCATAAAATATATGTAGGTCCTAGTCTATTTTATAATTTGCTACCATAAAGTATATACAAATTTATTATAAAAAGTTAAAACTTATAAGAAGTTATGTTCACACTTACAGACCATGCATGGCACCAGTTACAGTTGAGAGAAATGTAAAGAGATGTAAGATGAAGTATTAAGTCATAACTGCACAAAATTAACTGTACTACTGTAATAGTCTTTTGGTCACCTCCTGTTGTTGTTGCAGAGAGCTCAATTTTGTGAGCATAGACTTGAAATGCCACATGATATTATTTGTGTGAGCAGTTCTCTTTTCAGTAAATTGCACATCACAGTAAAAAGTGACCTCTTGAAGTTCTCATATATTTTTCATCATGTTTAGTACAATACTATAGATCTTGAATAACACCCTGTGACCCACACAAAGTGCCACTAGTGGTGCTACTGGAAGTGCTCTCAAGAAACAGAGGAAAGTCATGATATTACCAGAGAAAGATGAATCACTTGATATGTACCATAGATTGAGATCTGCAGCTGCATTGGCCCACCATTGCAAGATAAATGCATCCAGTGTAAGGACTGTTATATATAAAGGAAAGGAAATTCATGAGGTTGTCATTGCAGCTGCACCAGCACACACAAAACCTTGAACTTTTTGTGAAGTACCTCTTTATCTCATATTGAAAATGCACCTTTTATGTGAGTGTAGGATTGCTATAATAAAGGCATAACTTGTCCTGGCCAGGTGGCTCAGATGGGTACAGCATCATTCCATGCACCAAAAGCTTCTGGGTTCGATTTGCATACAGGGCATATGCCTAGGTAGTGAGTTTGTTCTCTGGTGGTGCATGTACAGCAGGCAGCTGATAAATATTTCTTTCTCACATCAATTTCTCTCTCTCTCTCTCTCTCTCTCTCTCATCTCCCTTCCTCTTTCTCTAAAATAAAATTTAAAAAAATAATAAAACAAACAAAAAAATATCCTTGGGAAAATATTGAAAAAAAATTAAGAAAGAAAGGCAAACCTCCTGGCTGAGTAGCTCAGTTGGTTAGAGTGTCTTTCTGATATGACAAGGTTCTGGGTTCGATCACTGGTCAGGCAGATACAAGAAGCAAACAATGAATGCATAAATCAATGAGTGAAACAACAGATTGATGCCTCTCTCTCTCTCATCAATAAATAAAAAAAAGAAAGGTATACCTATAAATTCTAATATGATTCAAGAAAAAGCAAAGTCACTATGTGACAACTTAAAGCAACTGGAAGGTCAGGGATCTAGAGTGTGGAAGTTAATGCCAACAAAGGATGGTTTGATAATTTTAGAAAGACATTTGGCTTGAAAAATGTCAAGAGAAGCAGCATCTCTAAACTAAGAGTCAAAGGACAAGTTCCCAGACACTATTAAAATCATCGAGGAGAAAGGATAACTGACTGCCAGATGATATTTTAATGCAGATAAAAGTACCCAATTCTGGGGGAAAAAAATGCCACACAAGATATTATTAGTAAGGAAGAGAAGTGAGCAGAAGGATTTATGGCAGGAAGGGGTAGGTTAACTCTGTTATGTGCAAATACAGTCAGGTTCATTATCAAGGCTGTCCTTATCTATATAGCTGCTAATCCCTGGGTCTTGAAGAAGAAAGAAAAACACCAGGTGCCAGTGATTTGGTTGTACAACAAGGCTTAGATGGAAACTCTTCTTCTGGATTGGTCCAATTAATGGTTTGTCCTTGTGGCAGGAAGTAGCTTGCCATTGAGGCACTTTGGATATTAGATAAATGCCCTGGTCACCCAGAACCCTATAACTTCATCACTAAGGCATAAAAGTGGTCTAATTACCCCCAAACACTACAAAGTAGCTAACTCAGTCTTTATATCAGGGGCTCATTAAGACCTAAATACTCATTATACATGGTACCCTATGGAAAGGATTGTCAACAGTGTGGAAGACAACCCAGAGGAAGACCATCATGAAAGTAAGGAAAAATTACATCATTGAAGATGCCATCGTTGTTATAAAAAAATATGTGGAAACCATTGAGCTCAAACCAATAAATTCCTGCTGGAGAAAGCTGAGTCCTGATTTTGTTCATGGCTTCATAGGATTTATGACAGAGCCAATTAAGAAATATGAAATAGATCTTGGATATGGCAAAAAAGGTGGAGTGATGGGTTTGAATATTTGGATCTTGGAGAAATTCAAGAGCTAGTAGACACCACAGCAGAGAGATAACTGAAGATGGACTTGATGGAGATGTGTACTTCCACACCAGTGCCAGACAATGAGGAAGAAGATGTAGAAGATGTGGTGCCAGAAAACAAATTGACATTAGACAATCCCACAGAAGGGTTCCAGTATATCAAGACTGCTTTTGACTTCTTTTACTACATGGCACTTTCTACGATACAGACACTGAACTAAGCAAACAGTGGAAGAAGGACTGGTACCACAGAAAAACATTTTAAGAGAACAAAAAAACAATAAGTCACACAGAGCGTGTGATGTATTTCCATAAGGTTACACTGAATGTGCTTGCCTCTCCTTCTACTTCCCCCACCTCCTCCACCCCTGAGATGGCAAAACCAAGCCCTTCTCTAACTCAGCCTACTCATAGAGAAGCTGAGGATGAAGACCTTTATGATAATCCATTGCCACTTAGTGAATAGTCAATTATGCCTTACACTTAATAAACTTATCTGTTGTGTGTTTGTGTCTTCATGTGAAAATTCAGTAACTGTACAGAAAGAATTGTATGATACATTTTTGTGTCATTTCTTTTTATTTTTATTAATTTTTTATTTTTGGTTTTTCAATTACAGTTGTCCCCTTTTCTCCCAATTTCTCTCCCCCACCCAACCCACCCCCTCTCCCGCAATCATATCCCTCCCGTTGTCCATGTCCATGAGTCATTTATATACGTTCTTTGACTAAACCCTTCCCTTACGTATGCCCCTTCTCTCCCTCCCCCCTATTGACTGCTATTCTGCTCTTTGTTCTATTTAGTGTTTTTGTTTGTGTTGTTCTTTAGTTTCCTGTATTAGGTGATATCATATGGTATTTTTCTTTCTTTGCCTGGCTTCTTTCACTAAGCAAAATTCTTTCTAGTTCCATCCATGTTGTTGCAAATGGCAGGAGTTCCTTCTTTCTTTCTGCTACATAGTATTCCATTGTGTAAATGTACCACAGTTTTTTGATCCACTCATCTACAGATGGGCACTTAGGTTGTTTCCAGCACTTGGCTATTGTAAACAGTGCTGCAATGAACATAGGGGTGCATAAGTTCTTTTGAATTGGTGTTTCAAGATTCTTCGGGTATAACCCTAGTAGTGGAGTCGCTGGTTCAAAAGGCAGTTCCATTTTTAGTTTTTTGAGGTAATTCCATACTATTTTCCATAGTGGCTGCACCAGTCTGCATTCCCACCAACAGTGCAGTAGGGTTTCCGTTTCTCCACATCCTCGCCAGCACTTGTTGCTTGTTGATTTGTTGATGATGGCCATTCTGACTGGTGTAAAATGGTATCTCATTGTGGTTTTTACTTCCATCTTCCTGATGGATAATGATGTTGAGCATTTTTTCATGTGTCTATGGACCTTCTGTATGTCCTCTTCGGAGAAGTGTTTGTTCAGGTCCTTTGCCCATTTTTTAATTGAGTTGTTTGTTTTCTTGATGTTGAGTCGTATCAGCTCTTTATATATTTTGGAAATCAGTCCTCTGTCTGTGATGTCATTGGCAAATATGTTTTCCCATATGGTTGGTTTCCTTTTCATCTTGCTGATGTGTCATTATTATTATAACCTAAGTATTCATTGTGTAATACATTATGTAGAAGAATTATACAAAGTGGATAGCCTTACATAGGCATACAGTGAAAGACATTTAATGGAAAGTTAATAATGTATAAGTTTTCTTACTGCTTTATAACTAAATAGCTTCAATATAAAGTAAAAAAAAAACAGTAAATGGCATCAATTCAAAATTATAATTATTATAAATCCATAACTTCAAAGAATTACATTACTGTACAATATGCCTCTGTCATAATTCGTAAAACTGCATATTGACCTATCCTCACAGGTAAGTGTTTTTGTTTTTTTAAATGTTATGGGTAAAGGGGGTTAAATATATGGTGATAGAAGATTACTTGAGGTTGGATGGCTGGCATACACTGCAATATACAGATTATATATCACAGAAATGCACACTTGAAATCTATATACAGTAATCTTATTAACCAATGTCACTCCAGTAAATTTAATTTAAAAATAACAATGTTTCTTATACTTTATTTTTAACATGATTGTTGCATGCCACAAAAGTTATGATTCATTCATTAGTGTATAGTCAAGGTTACCATGAAGCAATTTTATTGATTGTATTATGCTATCATAAAGCAATTGTACTGCCACGTCTTCATTATCAACAAATGAATCATTATACTTGTAAATAAATAAGAATATTTTTTACATTATTTTTTGTATTTTTGATATCTAGTGGTAGTAATACATATAACATCTACAGTGTTTGTATGATATAATACAATATTAATGGAACTACTGGCAGACAATTCATCTTGTAAACAAAAGATGTCAACTTATGGTATTGCTAAATATAGTACATTACTGTAAACATATTTTCTCTTTTTTACCATTTTGTTAATAACATTTCTCTCCTCTGGCTAACTTTATTGTAATAAAACAGTGAATAATACAGATAACATACACAGTATATGTTGAATATTTATGTTATCTATAAGGTTTCCAGTCAACAGAGGCTACTAGTAGTTCAGCTTTTGGGGAGTAAAAAGTGTTACATGGATTTACAGCTGCATGAGGGGTCAGCATCCCCAACCCACACATTATTGAAGTGTTAATTTTAGTCACTAACTTGCCAAGTTATCAATTATTTAAACCAAAGCAATTCTATTAATACTACCTTTGAATTTAATGTTGTCTCCTTTTTGTAACTCTCATCCACAAAAAAATCATTTATCACCATTTATCATTTCTATTTCAGGTCCACATGACAGTATCCTAACATGCTTTCTAATCATCACAGTTTACTTTGCTTTCTTCTAAAATGTATGTCACTTTTTCTTGGTGATATTCACATAGCACCTAATATTTGATGCTTTGTTTAGTAACCTGTATATACTGTCATTAGATTAAAAGCTCATGGAGGATACAAAGCACATTTCATTTTGTTCATAGTACCTTCTGCAGTGCTCCCCACTTTATACATAATTGTTGAATAAATTATAATAGTTGCCTTTAATCAGCTGTTTTAGGATGCCATAAAAGGAGCCCAGTGTGAAATTGAATTAGAAACATACACAAAAGATAGAGCTGCTGCTTCTATAGATAAGAGTCACTAGTTCAAAGCCCCCATAGGGACCAGGTTCTTTGGAAGAAAAAAAGAAAAAAGAAAAAAAAAAGCCTATTATCAGAAAAATAGGACAGGATCCAAAGTTTATGCACTTAGCTATGTGACAGTTTTATACTATTGCAATTTGTGGATTCATCCTTTTAATTTTAAATTCGAGCTGTTTAATGTTTTCCACTTTATCTTGAAGCTATTTAGTTCATATACATTTCTTAAGACCAAAACTTTATTAGAAAATACAAATTTGAAAGAGTCATTGTTTTCCCTTAATGGTTAAAAATCTACAAAATGTGGACACAGTTTAAAGAATATAAACAGTTCAAAAATATACCCTTTGGTACATATTAATTAGCAGGACAAAAAATGCCTTCTAGGGTGAAAACCTTATTTAGACAACATATGAAGTGCATAAAATATTTCTTTTTGACTATTACTACTTAAATTCACAGGACAGTAGATAACTTCTTACTGAAAACCTTCATATAAAGTTTGCCATTGGATAATATATTAAGTAATTGGAAGGAAGGATACGTGTAACTTTTCTTCAAGTGCAATACACAGTTTTGCAGTATTTGCAAAAGTAATTTGTAAAGGAAAATTACTGGAAACAAGTTAATTTATTATTATATGGGGATTTTCATTTTTAAAACATTAACAGACTGATGTGTGATACAATTATTTGTATAAGAGGATTTGTCATTGATTAGAAACTATATTATGTTTCTTTTTGTTGTTTTGGGTTTTGTTAAACATGCTGCAAAGGCAGTCTATTGTAAAGGTTTCATGTTTTATTTTCAGCATTTATGTAAGCTTCACCATGCTCATTTTCTAATATGATTAGATGGTTGTAAATAAAATGCACTGAAGTGGATACAATCAAATAATAACAATGCAGAACAACTGGAAAGATTCCATAATAATAGCAGTACAATTCTTTGGAAAAGGAAGATAGAAATATATTTCATTTGAATTAGCAATACCAAAAACATCTGAAATATTATAAAGAACAGCTTGTGTGCAGAGACCCATTTCTTAATTTCATGAATCGGCTTCCATTTACTCCTCCAAGCAAGCAGAAGGTACTTTTGGAAAAGCAATGCAATACTTAATTCATTCTGACACAATCTTTAATAGTGCACTCTGGTGACATGGGTATTCAAATGACTGTGATGCCCAGTGAAACAGAGCTTAATTATCTTATTAAACCACTGTAGAAGGCTTGTGCTTATTTACCAGTGGGAAGTGTGAAAGAGGGGGGAAAAGGAAATTTATCTGGAGAAAGGTTATGAAATGTGCAGTTTAACTGTCACTACAAAAATAAAATGTGTGGGGGGGGACAGGTTTAGAAAAAAACGTGTTGTTCTTTTTTCCCTTACAAATTTAGCAGAGGTAAGACTACATATAACCTTCTATTTTCTACATTTTAATAAAATTTTCTTCTGCAAGTAAAAAACTAATCATTTCAATTTCTATTTAAATATTATTTTAAATGATATTTTCAGCAAAAATTTATGAAGATATTTTTTAATGTGATAATGTTATCACTAAAAACGCCATAAAATCATACTAACATAGATTTGCCATGGCTAGGATCTTTTGTAGCTTTATCTTTTATATATTATATAGTGTGCCTAAGGATAGAACCCTGGGAACTGCAAAAGTAATGCAATGTGGATATATGCTGGTCCAAAGATTTCCTAGAAGAAACAATCATTTTCAGATGATAAAAGCTGATAAAACTTTAGTTTATAAATAGTATTAATAAATAAATAAATGTTTAAAATCACTCCTATGTATCAACCATTAATGTATATTATACCCCTCGCTTGCTTTATAAATTTGATTGTACTTTTTTTTTCTTTAAGCTATTGTGCCAACCTTTCCTTCTTTATTATAATTATTAGTAGGTGCCTCGCTATCCTTTTTCAAGCCTACAAGTTTCCTCAGATTATTTATTCTATGTTGGAAACCCTTTCACCAGCATTACAAAACCAAGATGGGTGTCTGTGTTCTGGGAACTGCTTTTCTATCTTACTCCCTCCCCTACGCCACACACACAAATCACATAAAACCTACATTCAAAGACAACCTCATTTGGAGTTAATGATTCTTTCTTTATAATTTGTTTATTTTAACTATGTTCTTATAATTTAACTAAACACAGTGGTTTTAAAATGTTTTTCTTGTTATATTGCTGTCAGTTGCTTTCCCTACATAAGTATGAAGAACTGGAGCTCAAAAACATTCTAAACTTATCTTTTACCCCAACTAAGTTAGTAATGAGCAAGTAGTAGGCATTCACTACATACTTGTGAAATAAATGAATGCATGAAATAATGAAGGTATTGGTGAATTTTAGTATATCACCATAATTTTTAGATTTACTTCTCAAGGTTTGGTGCCTTTTACTCTGTCCACGCATTTCCCATTTCTTTAGGTACCTATGGGAATATTGACTAATCCAGACTCACAAACTTCTTGAAATATACTCTTCTTGTGAAATATGAAGCTGCTTCCCAATTTTTTTAATTTTAATTACAAAAAACATATTAAAGGTAAAATTCCTCTATTTTAACAGTGAATATTTTCTAAGTCAATTTATTTCATAAAGAAAAAAATAAGTTTCTTTTAGAAATGTGATATGTTATATTTCATCATGAGGTGAATGTAATAAATCTACGTACATCTACTTGAAAATAATGGCTTAAGATGAAAAGGTAGTCGGGTCTTCGGCTTAAGATGAAAAGGTAGTCGGGTCTTCAACAGCCTAAACTACTAAAAACTTGAACATTCTAAACTACTAAAATTTGATGGGGAATTGGAAGCTGCTGAAGTAATTTTATTTTGCAGGTCTATGTTATCTTCACCTTTTGTCCAACAGATTTATAGTCATTAAATGTTTATAGAAAATAAGTGATAGGGCTCTTTCTCAAAATAAGCATGGTTATAAAGAAATTTAGAACATTTGGCTAGACATTCAAGAAATTAGTGTTTCTGAATATTTATTTCAAGAAAGCTTTTTGTACCTATCTTGATTTTCTATTTTTATAAGATATAAAAAATATGAATAATTTTAGATACCATAATATTCCCTGGAGTCTGGGTTAAAAAGGGGGAGGTATCCTTTTAAATCTTACTCATCAGTTAAGTGATTGCAATCAAACTACCAACCTTTCCAAGTCCTTCTTTTTCCTTATGTGTATTAAGGGGAACAAAAAATAATAACTATTTTGTAGAATTCTGATATATAAAAATGGATATAAAGACAACACTTTATACAATGTCTGACAGTCTAAACACTCAAGATAAATGACTACCTGAAATATATATAAAATATTCCTACTAAATCTTTTAGTAGATTTAAAGATGGCAACAATATTGTGTATTTATCTTTCTCAGTGATGTTTAGTGGTAATATCATCATTAGTTATTTTTATGTTCATAAAAATATACATCAAATTTAATTTCAATCTTTATGAAGTATAATTTATATTTTAATGTATAACAAACTTATTAATATACAAGAAATAGCAAAACCCAATGAAAGCATGCACATTCATGCACATATGTGCTATTAATCTGATTTTTTTCCCATTACAATGTAATATAATCTTTCTCAAAATAACAAAAGCGAAAATTTGCTCTATTGGATATTTTTTCTCAATTTCATTATTTGTTAAATTTACATGTAATTTATAAGAATTACATTTCTCGGGGGGACCAAGATGGCCACGGAGTAGGAACAGTGTTCTCAGCTCGCTCCTGTTAAGGAGACAATCCAGGAGGAACAAACTCGGGGAGGAATGACTGAGTGAGTGGGAATATCTGATAACGTGAACGGGGAAGAGATCGTGGGAGCAGCGTGGAGGTGGGTGGAGGGGTTTATCACAAACTGCAGGCTGAGTCATTCTGAGACTCCGTGCGTTTGCAGTATCAAGCCGGAGAGCTCACTAGCCGGGAGTGAATTCTTGTAGGGAGTTAGGGAGAGGATTTGGCCGAAAAAGCCAGAGGAGTGAGAGAACAGTGAACAACCAGGACTGGGAGAAACTGTGTGACCTGAGTCTAGAGAGAAACATCCTCAGCTGCAACCTCCGACGGAAAGCTCGGCATCCCGGGCACGCCCAGCACTTGCGCTAGGGCCCTACAGAACAAAGGAGCAGTTTTGGGGCTAAGAGACGGGCCGCACAGAAAAGCTGTTTCGGAACTCCGGACCGGGGGAGAACTGTGTTCTTGAAATCAGTGTTTGCTCTTTAGTCGCGCTAGAATCCCACAGAACAAAAGGCAGGTTTGGGGCTAAGAGAGAAATAGGACGCGCAGGGTGTGTAAGTAGGGAAGAGAGCAGAGGCGGAGGTTCTGGAGGGGAGATGGTTTTAGGGCAAGGAGAAGGACCCGCAGGGAAGGGCTGCTGCGGAGCTCCAGACGGCAGAGAGCTCCGGGGAAGGAGAGTGCTGCGCTGACCGACCACACTAGAGTCCCACAGAACAAAGGGACGGTGCTGTGGCGGGAAGAAAGATAGAGCGCGCAGGCCGATAGACAGGGAAGCCAGCGGAAGCGGTAGCTCGGAATAGAGACAGTTTGGGGGCAAGGAGAAGAGCACAGGTAGGAAAGCCACTGCAAAGCTCCAGACTAGGGGAGAGGCCCTGGGCAGGAAAGGGCCACTGGGCCCGGCACTTTGACCGACTGTGCCAGAGTCCTGCAGAACAAAAGACGATCTTGAGACAGGGAGAGAGGTGGGGTGCACAGGCATATAGACAGGGAAGAGAGCAGAAGCTGTAGCCTGGGAATAGAGACAGGACTGGAGGCAGGGCGGGGATTGCTGGCAGGCACAGGCTGGACCAACAGAGGGAAGGAGTAGCTGGACAAGCCTGAGGAGGGCTGAGGGTGCCTCAGGAGGGGACAACTAAAGGCAGCTCACAGCAGAGCGGAGGTAGGCCCACGAAAAAAAAAACTAGCAACCCCAGAATCAAGCAGAACCCTCCCACAGCCAGCCAACCAACCAGAAAAGATTTGAAACTCATGGAATTTTGAATAGGAGCAGACTCAGGAAGGAAGCAAGGAAAAACCAAAAAACAAACAAACCAAAAATACCCAGAGACTGTGCATAAAAGCTGAATTGAGTTAAAATCCTCATTCTTTTATCTCTCACTCTCTCTCTAACTACCCCTACCGTCAGTCCCTTCTTATTCTCGCTCCTTTTCTCCCCTCCCCTACCCTCCCTTCTCTCCCCTTAGCATTCTCCCCTGCATCCTATTCTCAGTTAATTTTATAATTTTAAGTTCTCTCCCTTTCTCACCCTCTCCTTTCTCTGCACTACGCACCAACTTTATTAAATTTCTTTCTTTATTTTGTCCCCCTTCAGTCTACATTCATTTTTCTTTCATCTCTTGTCCTTATTTTCCTTCTCTCCCTATACATAATCTCTCTCTCCCTATTACACTTTATACTCTAATCTCTTAATATTCAAATTATAATTCTAATCTATCCCCCTCTCCCTTTACTCTCCCATTCTTACCCCTTCTCTTTTTCTACCCCACCCCCCACTTCTTTCCCTACCTCTTGTATTTCTCTCCTTCATCCTATCTTTTGCCAACTCTTCAATTTCAATCCTCCCCTCCCTAATATCTCCTCTTCCTCCTGATTTCCTTCCCTCCTCTGAGCTCTTTTCCTCCCAAATCCTCTTGCTTTCCTATCTCCTATTCCTCTCTCTATATATTCACCTTTTCTCTCTATCTTGCAACTTTATATCATGTTTTAATCTCCTAATCTTTTTTATAACATATAATTTAAAAAAGAATTTTAATCCAGTCCCCTCTCTTCTACCTCCCCTTCTTCTTTTGTTCTCTCTCCTACCCTTCTCTTCTCTACTTTCTCTCTCTCTTTCCTCTCTCCCTTCCTGTCTTGCTATTTTCTACTCTGTATTTTTATCCTTAAAAAATTCTCTCTCAATCTATTTCCTACCTTCTAACCTCCCCAGCCCTCTCTTTCAATTTCTGGCTGTCTGTCTACCTGGATGTCTGTTGTGTCTACCCTACCTCCCACGCTAATCATATAGTATATACCGATTATATAATCCTAATACTATACACTTCCACTTTCTCTCTCCACACTGTAACCCTCCCCTCCTTTTCAAACAGACAGTGTAAGTGTTAATCGCTCTCTTACATAACCTTGATCCCAATTGCTAATATTAATACTCTATCAACTTCCAGCTCAAAAATTACCCTTCCTTCATTTAAAACAACTCCTTTCTGTTTCTCCTACGAAATAAGAGTCCCAGTATCTCCACAAGTATATTAACACGGGCTCATTTGCAGCCTATAGTGGGATTGTATTTGGGGGAGACATTGGAGGGTGTGGGTTTCTTGCCTGGGTTGTGTAATTATGTTTTAGCAGCACCTTCACAAAAGATCTCAAGACAAGGTGGGCAGAGTGACTCTCAATCAACTAACCAGAGAAAAAGACCCACCAAAAAGTAGCTGAAATACAACCAGACAGATTAAAGAAATATCATCAAGGACAACACAGACGGAGATCCAGGAGGGCGGAGGAGTAAGTGGAAGCTACACTAACCCCCTCCCAGGACCAGCCAGTGCTGACTCAGCCCCAGTACAGCAGACAGACCATCCCCCTCCAAGTGGTGTCATACTAAGGGGAAATAAAAGTCCTGCCTACAGGAATTAAGCTGCCACACCCACGGTCCTTAAGCCTGATGGCTGATCACAGATTGAGTATAGTAACAACTAAGATGAGAGACAAAGGCAGTAGATCCCTGGAAGTCTCCAACAGGCTGCCTAGGGCCAGTCTGGTACATGATCTGACGCTACCAGAGGCAGATCCAGGAAGAACTGATCATTCTAAGAAGCACCAACAAACAAAAGGAATCACAAAAATGGGAAGACAGAGAAACAACCCCCCATCAAAAGGAAAGGTAGAATCCCCAGAAAGAGTGCTAAATGAAATAGAGGGGAGCAACATATCAGATACAGAATTTAAAACATGGATTATGGAGAAGCTAAATGAGCTCAGCGGAAACTACAAAGAACTCCAGAAAAACTACAGTGAACTCCAGAAGAACTATAAGGAACTTACTGAGAATTATACCAGCATCAAAAAGGACATGGAAGCTATCAATAAGAGCCAGGAGGAAATGAAGAATACGATCTCTGAATTGAAGAACACAGTAGAAGGAATTAAAAGCAGGCTAGAGGAAGCAGAAGTTCGGATCAGCGAGCTGGAGGACAACGTACACAAAAACTCCCAGAGAATGCAACAAAATGAAAAAAGACTGAACAAGACTGAAGAGGTTCTAAGACAGCTGCAGGACAACATGAAACGTAACAATATCCGTATCATTGGAATTCCAGAAGGAGAAGAAGAAGAGCAAGGGATAGAAAACCTCTTTGAAAAACTAATGACAGAAAACTTCCCTCACATGAGGAGAGAAAGAGTCACGCAAATCCAGGAGGCACAGAGGGTCCCAATGAAGATGAACCCCAACAGGCCCACCTCAAGACACATCATAATTAAAATGGCAACATCCAAAGACAAAGAGAGAATCCTAAAAGCAGCAAGAGGGAAACAACTAATAACATACAAGGGAGCTCCAATAAGACTATCATCAGATTTCTCAGCAGAAACACTACAAGCAAGAAGGGAATGGCAAAAAATATTCCAAGCAATGAAAAACAAAGGCCTACAACCAAGAATACTCTACCCAGCAAGGCTCTCATTCAAAATGGATGGCGAAATAAGGAGTTTCTCAGACAAAGGAAGACTAAAAGAATACATCTCCACCAAACCAGCAATGCAAGAGATGCTAAAGGGTCTGCTCTAAAAAGATAAAGAAACAGAGAGAGACAGAGAGGAACACGAGTACAAAGGGGGAAAATGACAATGAATAAGTACTTATCAGTAATAACCTTAAACATAAATGGATTAAACGCTCCAATTAAAAGACATAGGGTAGCTGAATGGATTAGAAAGAATGACCCACATATATGCTGTCTACAAGAGACCCACCTTAGAACAAAAGATCTACACAGACTGAAAGTAAAGGGATGGAAAAATGTATTCCAAGCAAATGGACATGAAAAAAAAGCCGGGGTAGCAATACTTATATCAGACAAAACAGATTTCACAGCAAAGTCCATAAAAAGAGACAAAGAAGGGCATTTCATAATACTTAAGGGAAAAATCCATCAAGAAGATATAACCCTTATAAATATATATGCACCAAACTTAGGAGCACCCAAATACGTAAGGAAAATTTTGAAAGACTCCAAGAAAGATATAGGCAGCAACACACTCATCATAGGGGACTTTAACACCCCATTGTCAACAATGGACAGATCTTCAAAGCAAAGAAACACCAAAGATATTGAGGCACTGAACAACACTTTAGATCAAATGGACTTAGTCGATATATATAGAAGTTTACACCCCAAAGAAGCAAAATATACATATTTCTCAAGTGCACATGGAACATTTTCAAAGATAGACCACATGGTAGGACACAAAACAAGCCTCAATAAATTCAAGAAAATTGAAATTATATCAAGCATCTTCTCAGATCACAATGCCTTAAAATTGGAAATCAACCTCAAGGAAAAAACTCAAAAACATTCAAACTCATGGAGAATGAATAACATGCTATTAAATAATGAATGGGTTAACAATGACATCAAGGAAGAAATCAAAAAGTTCCTGGAAACCAATGATAATGAACACACAACAACCCAAAACCTATGGGATACAGTGAAAGCAGTCTTAAGAGGAAAGTTCATAGCAATACAAGCCTACCTAAAAAAGCTAGAAGAATCTCTAATAAAAAATTTAACCCTACAGCTACAAGAACTAGAGGAAGAACAACAAGCAAAACCCAGATCAAGTAGAAGGAAGGAAATCGTCAAGATCAGAGCAGAATTAAATGACATAGAGTCTAAAGTAACAATTCAAAAGATCAACAAGAGTAGGAGCTGGTTCTTTGAAAAGATAAACAAAATTGACAAGCCTTTAGCCAGGCTCATCAAGAAAAAAAGAGAGAGGACCCAAATAAATAAAATCAGAAATGAAAGAGGAGAAATCACAACTGATACCACAGAAATACAAAGAATTATAAGAAATTATTACGAACAACTGTATGGCAAGAAATTTGACAACCTAGAGGAAATGGACAGATTCCTGGAAAACTATAGTCTGCCCAAACTGAATCAAGAAGAAGCAGAAAGTCTGAATAGACCAATAACAGCTAGCGAAATTGAAGCAGTAATCAAAAAACTCCCAGCACACAAAAGCCCAGGACCAGATGGCTTCACAAGTGAATTCTACAAAACATTTAGGAAAGAACTAACTCCTATCCTCCTCAGACTATTCCAAAAGATACAAGAAGAGGGAAGACTCCCAAACTCGTTCTATGAAGCCAGTATAACCCTAATTCCAAAACCAGGTCAAGACACAACAAAGAAAGAAAACTACAGACCAATATCGCTGATGAACATAGATGCTAAAATCCTCAACAAAATATTGGCAAACCGGATCCAGCAACACATTAGAAAGATCATACACCACGATCAAGTAGGATTCATCCCAGGGATGCAAGGATGGTTTAATATTCGCAAATCAATAAACGTGATACACCACATAAACAAAATGAAAGACAAAAACCACATGATCATATCAATAGATGCGGAAAAAGCATTTGATAAAGTACAACACCCATTTATGATAAAAACTCTCAGCAAAATGGGAATAGACGGAGCATACCTCAACATAATAAAGGCCATATATGAGAAACCTGAAGCCAACATCATACTCAATGGGCAAAAACTGAGAGCATTCCCCCTGAAATCAGGAACAAGCAAGGATGTCCGCTCTCTCCACTCCTATTCAACATAGTCTTGGAAGTTCTAGCCACAGCAATCAGACAAGAAAGAGAAATAAAAGGCATCCAAATTGGAAAAGAGGAAGTAAAACTGTCATTATTTGCAGATGACATGATAGTGTACATAGAAAATCCTTTAGACTCCACAAAAAAACTACTCAATCTAATAAGTGAATTCGGCAAAATAGCAGGATACAAAGTCAATATTAAGAAATCGAAGGCATTTTTATACACCAACAATAAAAACTCAGAGATAGAAACTGAAAGAAAAATCCCATTTACCATAGCAACAAGAAAATTAAAATACCTAGGAATAAACTTAACCAAAGAGGTAAAAGACCTGTACACAGAAAACTACATAACACTGAAGAAAGAAATTAAAGAAGATACAAATAAATGGAAGCATATACCATGCTCATGGATGGGAAGAATCAACATAATTAAAATGTCCATACTACCCAAAGCAATTTATAGATTCAATGCAATCCCTATTAAAATACCAGCAACATATCTCACAGACCTAGAACAAATACTTCAAAAATTTATATGGAACCAAAAAAGAGCCCGAATAGCCACAGCAATTTTGAGGCAGAACACAGTAGGAGGAATCACAATACCCGATATCAAACTATACTACAAGGCCACGGTAATCAAAACAGTCTGGTACTGGCATAAAAACAGACATATAGATCAATGGAACAGAATAGAGAGCCCAGAAATAAGCCCAGGTTCATATGGTCAACTAATATTTGACAAAGGGGGAAAGAACATCAAATGGAATGAAAAGAGCCTCTTCAACAAATGGTGTTGGGAGAACTGGACAGGGACATGCAAAAAAATGAAACTAGACCACCAGCTCACACCATACACCAGAATAAACTCAAAATGGATCAAAGACTTAAATGTAAGCCGTGACACCATAAAAGTCCTAGAGGAAAAAATAGGCAGGAAAATTTCAGATATCCCACGTAGCAACATTTTCACTGATATATCTCCTAAGGCAAGGGAAATAAAGGGAAGAATAAACAAATGGGACTACATCAAACTAAAAAGTTTCTGCTCAGCTAAAGAAAACATCAGCAAGATGCAAAGGAAACCAACCATATGGGAAAATATATTCGCCAATGACATCTCAGACAAGGGATTGATCTCCAAAATATGTAAAGAACTCATACGACTCAACACCAAGAAGACAGACAACCCAATTAAAAAATGGGCAAAGGACCTGAACAAACACTTCTCCAAAGAAGACATACAGAGGGCCCATAGACATATGAAAGTATGCTCAACATCACTAGCCATCAGAGAGATGCAAATTAAAACCACAATGAGATACCACCTCACACCAGTCAAAATGCAATCATCAACAAATCAACAAACAACTTGTGCTGGAGAGGATGCGGAGAAACGGGAACCCTGGTGCATTGCTGGTGGGAATGCAGATTGGTGCAGCCACTGTGGAAAACAGTTTGGAATTTCCTTAAAAAACTAAAAATGGAACTGCCTTTTGAACCAGCAATTCCATTGCTAGGATTATATCCAAAAAATCCCGAAACACCAATTCAAAAGAACCTATGCACTCCAATGTTCATAGCAGCACTATTTACAATAGCCAAGTGCTGGAAACAACCTAAATGCCCATCTGTAGATGAGTGGATCAAAAAACTGTGGTACATTTACACAATGGAATTCTATGTAGCAGAAAGAAAGAAGGAACTTCTACCATTTGCAACAACATGGATGGAACTAGAGAAAATTATGCTTAGTGAAATAAGCCAGGCAACAAAAGAAAAATACCTTATGCTGTCACCTATTACAGGAAACTAATGAACAACACAAACAAATGAGCAAAATTGAACCAGAGGTATGTAAACAAGAAGTAGACTAACAGTAACAAGGGGGGCGGGAGGGAGGAAAAGAAAGGTGTAAGGGGAGGGGTCAAGTTAAAAAATATATATATATATATATGAATGACCCACAGACAGGTGCAACTGAGTGGGGACTAAATGTGGGGGAGGGGAGGGACAGGGTGCAGGGAAACAAGAGGGTTAAAAAAGTGAGACAACTGTAATGGAAAAACAAACCAAAATTTTTTAGTGGGGGAAAAATGAAAATATGAAGAATGGAAATGCCAGTTCAGTGAATATTAGGACAAAGATTTTCCTTCACGTTGTATATTTTTCTCCCTATTTGATCCCTCCAGAGTTTGGCATTCTAAACAAGTAAATAATGACATAAGTTCCTTTGCATAGAACTAATAAGACCAGTTGTCAACAGAGGTTCTTTTTTTTTTTTGACCAAGTCTTTGACTGGAATGTCAAGCCTAAAGGAAACATACTTGGGCTCAGATTGTTACCAGAAAGCCCTGAGGAACTGGGAATGACTTTCAAAGATAATAAAAGCCCGTGAGATAAAAGGCCTGGTACCATGGTTGGTTGTGCGGTCCACAGCAATCTTTTCAGGGAAGGAACAAAGGTTGTTTTCCTGAAAGATGGCTAGAAGGGACCTTAAGGCACAAGGAAAGACCAGAAAGACTTGGAAAAAACAGGTGTGTACAGGCAAGGATGAATGCCAGATATGTGGCACAGCTTCTGTGCCCTGAAGAACAGACTGAAGGTCACCCCAAATATTCCTTGGGTAAGTTCCAGCAAAGCAGAACTAAAGATCATAAGTGATCATTTGCTGCTCTTGTTATGTTTATGCAAACGAACAGGATAAATTAAAAATGGACTTAATGTAGTCCCTTTAAAGACAAGGAGGGTAACCTTAGGGAGAAAAATTATTATTCAAGGAAAATCACAATGATCAGTAGTAGAGTATAAAACAGGGCAACTAACCGTCTTAAAAGTTTCTTCTCCAGATTTAGAGACTTGTTTGCGGGTTATGTTACATAAATTAACACGTGTTTTTTGTTTTCAAAGGACATAAGCCTATGATCGCATTACCTGAGTGATTATCTGTACGCATAAGCCTCACTTAATCCTCTCTGCAGCACTGCCTCCTGAGACTCAACGGTTTGGCTGAACTAAATGGCTGGGTTGGGGAAGAATGGGGTGGTCTGTGGGCTTCACTTTAAAACGGGTTTCTCTTTTCTATCCTAATGGCTTGGACAGAAAAGGCCCAGAGGTCTGAGAGGGGGAAAAACCTAAACTATTTACTTCAGCCCAAACTAAGTATAATGGGCAAAAGGGTTTTGGACAGGCGAGATGTGCCTAGCACACCTTCTTACAAAGAAACTTTTTTTTTTCCCTAATATGGAACATTGAAAAATTAATCCCTGCCTTTTGTCATCTAGTAGTTATGGATTGAATGATGTCTTTTAACCCTTTTCGCCAAATCTGTTGCCCTCAGAACACAACAAGGACACCAGCCTGTTGAACCAAGCACGCCGTTGACCGGAGGCAGCCAACTGACCTGGAGTCTGCACGATCCTTCCCCATGTGGGAAGGCCACCCTCCCCTCCACACCCCCACTCTTATTAGGGTTTTCTGGACCCAAGGGTAGGTAGGACGACGACCATGTCCAGCTTGAAGCAGCTAGAGGAACTTGAGACCTTCGCCCATTGTCCTTTACAAGATTACAAAGGGTCCTAATAATTGAGGGGGGGGGATAGTTAATTTTTACGAACCAGGGGTATGGACTTGGGGGGGATTGTTGGGGGAGGGGGGTGCTGGGGGGAGGGGAGCAAGGGGGAGAAAATTGGAACTGTTGTAACAATATAATCAATAAAAAACATTAAAAAAAAAAAGAATTACATTTCTCAAAAAAGTAGGTGAGTAAATTCATGTAATTATTTACTAATGTCTACAATGCCTTGGTTTGATTTGATTCCCATATATAGTCACAGTATATTTTGGTTGATTTTTGTGTGTGTACCAAAATTTTATACTTCTATGGCATGATGAAATATTGATAGCCCACATTTAACTTAAATAATTAATTTTGACACTTCTGCTTGCTTGGTCACTGCATTATGTGAGACATAAATATCAGGGGCAACATTATTTTCTAACTGTAAACTATATTTCTATGTATTATAAAATTCAAAATAATTAACATAAGTGTATATAATAATATAAATTTGTAGTTACAATTGTAACTGGAATAGAAGATGAACCTGGATAAAAATATTGGTGTTTTTGTTACCTACTTTTGTACTTCCATTTGTCATTATTGCTGTTATTTTTTTAATGTACTTTATTTTTCTTAGGTAAACAGATAATTTTAGCCCATATTTTATGTGAGATAGACCAGGATGTGAAGCCACATCAAATCTGAGGTGAAAGTAAAAATATTCTATTTTCTCACATACTGCCTTCCTGAATCTGAACCAGGGAGAGTAATTTTAAACCTGTTAGCCACTTCAGAGTGAGGATTGGAGTTTCTTTCACCAGAGCCTGTAGAAACTGTATGGATACCTGAACAAAAAATTGAAATTCTTCTAAAAGAAGTTGGCTTGTGAGGAAATGGCAATGTATACTCTAGGTTCTAAGAAGAGAAAGAAAATAGGTATTGAACATATGGCTCATCAAAAAGAAGAAAGCAGCATGTGAACAATTCCATCTCATGTTATACATTATATATAAATATAATCTTAGAAGAGCTAACTTATCGAGTACATACTATATGGCAGATATTGTGGTACTACATTACACAGAATATATTTTTGAATCACCACAACCAGCTATAGAAATGTGTTTGTTTTTATTTTTTTTAGAATCACTCATTATTTTAACAGTGCAATAAGCAAAAAGGAGATTCAATATGTACTTAAAATTCTGTCTCTCTCTCATAGGTGTTCGTGTGCACACAGGCACACAAACCCTGTTGCTCTGTGCTCAGGCAAGAGCAATTAACAACAAAGGTTAGTGGAATCATTTGTGCCAATTATCAACAATCACAGTTGTGCATCAGTTAATCTGAGCTACTAGTAAGAAATAGAGAAAATGCTATAAAACCCAGAATTAATATCCTTATATATTTTTTTTAATTCCTTGTGCTTGCTAAGTAAAAAATCATCTGAGTTCAGTGTTCTGCAACATTTGACCTTTAGTATACATTTGTCCAGTTAATTAACCAAATTTAGTCAAACAGAATAAAGTTGACAATTTTGTGGACACTAGTCCAGTTTTTTACCCTAAAATCTAAATCTAATGAAAATATGATGAAAACTTAATTTCTAACCTGGCCTAGAGTAAAATCTATATTAAAAGATTTTGTTCATTTTTAGTTACAGCTTGAGTAAAGCAATCTGTTATTCTTGGAATATTTAAAATAATGTAAATTTATGTGGAGGTTTCAGTTAAGTATGAAGAAATACAAATTTGTTTGATCATCTCAAGATTTAGATATTAGAGTTTTAGAAATTTTATTTAAAATGTTGATCCTTGAATATCCATTAGTATAGGATTTTGACTTTGTAAGGGTCCTAAAATTACATATAGTTTGTAACACATATGTATCTGAAAATATTTAGTAGAAAACCATTAACAATAACTGCATAGCTGGCTCTAGCAAGTAGTTTTAATTTGGCAATGTCATAGAGAATAATACTTGCCAAAAAATCTTTTGCTGAGGTACTTATGGGGAAGAACAGTTGACTGACAGCATGCAAATTTCAGTATTTATAATAAATTCACTTTATACATGTAGAGTATGTGGTCTCTTTGGCTATCATAATACATAATTTCCAGAATTTGTCAAAAAAAATTGGGCACATTGTAAAATATTTAAAATGACAAATAATTATTGGTGTATGAACATGTATTAATATTATCTAAAGTTAAGAACTAATTGAGAGTAAGTAGAAGTAAGAAAATATTAATAGGAGGGAAGGGTATTAATAAAAGCAGCAGCCAAGGCAAATCAGAAATTGGATAGAGAATAAAAACTTTGTGGGAGTATTGACATTTATTGAGAAGCTATATCTCAAATGATTCAGGCACATGAAGACATTGGATGAAAATAAAACCCTCTGAAGGATTTTTCATTATTGTTGTACAAAGAGAGTTTCATAGTCCAACATAGAATAAGATCCAGAAATTGCTGAAAAAATAAAGTTAAGAAATTATTGAAAACTATAGGACAAAAATAAGTATAATTGGGGATAACCAGGCAAGAAAGAAAAAAAAAAGAGGAAAGATAACTTTTTGACCCAGTGCAAAGATGAATATAATGATTTTATCATGGAGATAAATATAAATTCTATACTAGATACAACCTTCACTATTACTCAAGCTGGTTACTCAAGGTGTGACCTTCAGGTGGATTGAGTACACCCTCCTCTTGTAGTTGAGACTTGATTGCTGTTGGCAGGTCAATTTACAGTTGCCTTTTCTATAATAGGTCATGCTACTAATACAGGGAGTCAAAGCAGCTCTACCTAATACACAGAAACAAACACAGGGAGGCTGCCAAAAATGAGGGACAAAGATACATAGCCCAAATCTATTTGAAAATAATGAAAGAAAACTTTCCTAATTTCATGAAGGAAATAGACATGCAAGTCAAGGAAACACAGAGTCCCAAACAAGATGGATGCAAAGAGTCCTACTCCAAGATTCATCATAATTAAAATGTCAAAGTTTAAAGATAAAGAGAGAATCTTAAAAGCAGTAAGATAAAAGCAGTTAGCTACCTACAGGGGAGTTACCATGGGTCTGTCAGCTGAGTTCTCAAAAGAAACTTTGCAGGTTAGATGCAATTGGTAAGAAATGTTCAAAGTCATGAAATGCAGGGACCTGCAGCCAAGATTGCTCCACCCAGCAAAGCTATCATTTAGAATTGAAGGGCAGATAGCTTCCCAGACAACAAAAAATAAAGGAGTTCATTACCACCAAACCATTATTATATGAAATGTTAAAGGGACTTATTTTAAAAAGTTGCCTCGTAGGAGGAGGTGTGGGAGAATGGGTGAAGAGGTGAGGGGATTAAAAAGAACAAATTAGTAGAGAATAGCCATGAGGGTGTAAAGTACAGTATAGGAAATGAAATAGCCAAAGAAATTATATGCATGACCCATGGACATGAACAATGTCATAGGGATTGTCTGAGGGAGTGGGCATGGCTGGGTGGAGGTGGGTAAAGGAAAAAATGGAACAACTGTAATAGCATAATCAATAAAATATAATTTAAAAACTCTAACATAGAAAATGAGTCCCAGCATTTCTTTAAGCTGTAGGATTAGAAGATGAGACAGTATGTACTGGGTACCTGGTTCTTTGATATACCTTCTCCAGTTATTAGTCTAAAAAGTTTTTAAAGTTAAAATGTAAAATAAGACAGATTGATTTTATATTATTCCCTAAGCATATCTAGTAGGAAACATTTTAGAAAATACACCATGAACCATTTACTATTAGTGTTTACTATTACTATTATAGTTATTAAAATAGCTATACTTACAAGAATCAATTTAAAATTTAAATAAATGTATAATCTTAATAGAAATATTTTAAATCATTAAGAAATGTATGTAAGCAATATTTATGGGTTTATACTCCATTTACTTCTATTAAGTTATTCATATAACATTTAATAATAATTCAATAATTTAATATTTTGGTAAAATAATTTCAATATTGTTATGTATACAAATTTATAAAATATTTTTGTATTTATATAATTATTTTTAATATAAATTATATAAATAGAGAACCTAACAACATGGAAAATAAAAACCCTTCAATATTGAGGGCCAGAAGGATATTCTACTACTTGTTCTGTGATATGGATGGAATTTAAAGTATCTCATTTTACCTAAATATTCTTATCACAATTATATTCTGCTCTCAAATAAATAATGCTATCCAACTCATAAAAAACTTCCAGTATGTAATATCACTGAAGATAAACTTCTTCATAAGCTCATGGTCACCTTTCTATAAGGCATCCCTACAATTACATTGCTTTAAGACAAATTCTTTAACACTTGAGTACCAAATTTCTGAAACTAAGTCACTTCTGCCAGACCATCCAACATTTTTCATATCATGACATATCCAGAAAAGAATAATATTCATATGAGCATGATTGCTCTGATCAGTATCATCCAGCCATATCTCAGCTGAGTATTTTTGAGCTGCCCAAGACAGAGAATTTCACGCATTCTATATGTTACCTAGCAAAGGCACACCAGTAAGCTTAGGTGTTGTGCTACACAGGTACTGTAAAGGCAATACGGTTTGCCTAACCTGACCCAAGAAGCTGCCTACTGTCATTACCAACTAAAGATACCTACTTTGGGGGTTTCATCTATTTATATAAAATCATCTCTTCTTACCATTAGAAAAAATACAACTATCATCTAGCATTTATTAAGATACCATTATGCCAGACACTATGATCAATATTTGAACCATTTTATAATTGTAATCTTCACAGTCCCTCTATGTGGGATGAGTTATTATCTTAGTTCTTAGGTAAGGGTACTACAGCTCAGGTAGGGCCTCAGGATATGTAGCAAGTAAAAATCAGCACTAAGAATCATGTTCAGGTTTTAGTATACCAAGAAGCTTTGCTTTTTTATTTATATTTTTTAATTTTTTTTTTTTTTTTTTTTTTTTTACTATGCTAAGAAAAGCCTAAACACTAAAAATCCTATGCTACCCTTACCTGCTTCAGCAGCCAGGGAAAGATTTTACACACAGTAGAAATAAAAAACAAACAAACAATACTTTCTATATAAATAAAAGACTGCATGAATAGTTTATTTAGTCTATATTAATATGTCAGAAAAATAACTATAGCAGAACAGGCCAAAGGAGTTAGAATCTAAAACAGTTCAGCTTTTTTACCGATGAGATACAAATTATTATGACTGCTCATTTATTATTTTTGTGAATGTGTGGTCTCGACTTTAGAATTTTGTTTTTTGTTAAACCTCTTACCTCAATAGTTTATGGAGATACACTGTTTTTTAAGACCTTAGAGAATGACGTAGCTTAGTATTTTTAAAACCCCTAGTAGCAAAAAAGATATTAAACTCTTAAGTAGAAACTGGTTATAAACCATTACACTAGGATATTTATCACTACTATAATTATTATTAGTCTTATACAGACTGAGTGAAAGTCCTAAAGACCATCTTTTTTATCCTATAATATCTCAAAACTATCTATTTTTGAAATGACTTTTGCCAGTTTTATGTCCCAGGCACTATGTGCTAATTTTTGTCCCTTTTAACTGCTGTTGCTTTGATCTTTTGTTGTAGTGAACACAACACAAAACTTAGAGAAGTTTTAGATAAAAATATCACTTAACATACAAGGAAAGCTAGCAACATCAAATAAATACTGTTTCAGTGTTGAATTTCCAGCATGGAACAATTTCAGTATCTAAAAACATTTTAGTAATATTACAGTTATTTTTAAAAAGGTATAGTAGTTACATAATCAGGCTTCAATACAAATTGTATTTGTTGTGGTTTTCATTTAATATCAAATAGTTTTTGTATTACTTGCGATTTTCTCAGAGTAATCACTTTTAGGATAAACATGAGATTTTACCACATCAAACAGTAATTTATTTAACCATATACTGTTCTTAAGCACCTATATAGTTCAGTATTATAATACTGTGATCATTAGTGTTTTATGTCAGTTATTTATTCTGTCACAGAAGTAAGAATTAAAGTTATTGAGCAAAGGGGCTTATTGTTAAGCCTCTTGCTACTTAACAAAGCAGAAATTTACAAACATCATTTATTCATTCACTGGTTTATTGTTGAATGCTTACTATTTGATAGTGCTTTCCTTGGTGTTGATGAAATAAAAGATTCATTAAATTAATAGATTTCCTTCTAGCAAGAGTAGGCAAATCCATAAGAAAATATGTAGGAGATGTCCAAAAATTTTGTATTGCAATTCAGGACTAATATTCCCATGAAGGTAAACATAAACCAGGGAGGATGAGTTCATTGTAGACTGTGGTATGATTTTGCCTTTTGACACAGTTTCGAAACACAATAAACACCTGATGTAGAATGTTTCATTTTATTGTCAACTTTCATTAAATTATCAGATATATCCTGTGCTTCAGTACACACAACACATTGGCTTAGTGACATATTATTAGCAGCCTCAATAGAACTCAATGATAAATTATCATTTCTTTTATTTGCTCATCTGCATGATATTTGCAAGATTAACTTTGTAAGCATGTTTGCATTACTTTTTATTTCTCAGTTTTCCACCAAAATATAACAGAATTTTTCTTCTTAATTTATGTAGCAGCATGGCATGAAATTTTAAAAGGCTTTTTTAATAGAATTAATCACATGTTCTATTTTTGAAGTCCTAAAACTAACACTTCCACTTATTAAAAAATTGGAAGTCAATTCAACACCATATTATATTAGTTTAAATTATGATTGTAATGCATGTTAAACTATTAGCACCATGTTAAATAACAGCTTGGTTCACACTTCACTGCTGATTTTAATAGCTAAAGTGAACTGATATTTGCCAATAGTTTAAATACAGTTTAGAAGCTGTTTAGTTCATAGCTTTGAATGTGTACATAATAATTTAAAATATTTTGAAGAGATTTGCATTATTTAAAATTCTGTCATGAGATTTTCTTAATATTTTACATCAGATATTTTCAAACATGCACAATTAAAGATCACCTGCAATGTAACTGCATGACACCAGCTATTAGTTTACTCAGGGTAATGTTGGAGCTACAACAAATAAAAAAAAGAAGTACCAGAATTCAAGTTGAGCACTGAAGAATGGTGTACCAAAGAAGGTAAATTTTAAGTTTACAGTGAGTGTAGAATAGACTAATGAAAGAGAATTATGAGCAAATGTAAGGATATGCTCTTATTAGAAGTAATTCGTCGGCAGCCGTCCGTCTCGAGAGACGATGGTGTAGCTTCTTAAGAGTCTATCTGCACGGCCGAGAATGGCTGTGCAGTCCGACTCGGGAGTGACATGGTATCTGTCTCCTCCCGTGTTGAATCGACATCTTGTGATGACGCTGAAGCTACAGAGCCTGGGCAGGGTGATATGGAGGGCCAGCTGTTGCCCATGCAGCAGACCCCCCCTCTCTTCGCAGCTGAAGGATCCAAGGGAAAGACGGAGTCAATACAGCTTGGGTTCAGGTGCGCCGCAGGAGTTGCCGGTGTTGACTACAACGTCGAACCGCCTTAGGGACTCCGGCTCCGGATTTTCTGTCGGGGTTTACTCCCTTAGCCTTTCCCCTGAAGAGGTATGCCGCAAGGCAGCGGAGGTTTTTTGGAGTCAGAGTTTTCCTTCTCTGATGTACCCTGACTGGAAGATCGAACCAGCGACACTTAGCTCGCAGGCCAACGCTCAATCCACTGAGCTAAACCAGCCAGGGCTCAGAAGTAATTAGTACAGTAAAATTATAGTTGATTTTTGTAAACTTATGATAAAAATTAAAGTCACACCTTTGTAAAAACGTAAGATGATTATTTTAATAAAAATTTGGGGCATTTTAAATTGTAGTACAGCAAGCTTTCCTCAAAGGTTGGCACAGTGACAGATATCAGGGGAAATATGTGTTTTTAAACAGACTCCCAATGTTGACTGATCTGTGATATTGAATGTCCGTGTTTCCTTTCAATGAGAAGGAAGGTTTGTGCATTTTCAAAAACTGACAATTGTCACAAAGGAACCAGAGAACAGTTATTCTCTGAACCTTGAAAGTGACTTTTGTGTGGTATGCAGCAAAAGAGTGTGAGCATTTACCTTGTGGAACATTTTAGATTTTCAGGACAAAGCTATCTTATAAAGTAGAGAAAGAAAACATAGAAATTCAGGAAAGTTAAAACCCATATGTACACTTGGAATAGACATTTTATTATTACAAGAAAAATGTTTTGATCTATAATGGAGTGATTAGGTCATTTGTCAAATAGTGTTACTGTTTCTGATAACACTTACAGTTAACATATACTTTTCAAATCTCAGTAAAGTAAGCTTACTCAAATGGAACTTAGCCACCTTAATTTGTGAAACTGATTGTTATGAGTAAAAGTTGAAACATTCTGTGAAAAGGTTAAAGCCGTCCCTTTATGAAGGAAAAAGTGTGAAATTAAAACTTAAATAGAAGTATTTTCACTGAGTAGTTTGATAATAAGCATAACAATTTACTGAATTTTCATTGTAAGCCTGACAATGTGCCACTGGTTTATCCATGGCTTATGTCATTGTCAAAATAATCCTGTGGCATAGGAACTAACATGATCTCTACTTGCTGATAAAAAAAAACATATCATATAAGTTGTCCAAATCCTTGACACTGGTTAAAACATGTTCATGTTAGATTTTCATGATTGAAGGAGTAATTTGTGTTCTATAAAAATTAATAAAACTAAAATAATCTTAAATTATTTCTTATTGACCTCACTATCTATAATAGAGTATTAAAATCCAGCAATATTAATAACATCATTTCTTAGGTGTTTTTATTTTTGTTCTAAAATGCTGAGATTTTAATTAATTGAATATCTCTTTTCTTTACCATAGAGATGTCTTTTAAATAAAAAATCTATTTTGTTACTTAATAAAAATTAAAAATAATCTTCTTGGAGAGAGGTTTTCCTATGACAAAAATGTAGAAGTATTAGAACTATAAAAATGATAATAGCAAATTTACATTTTATTTACCCAGTGATAGATGATCTATTATCAGATTTCCACACATTATATTTTCTAACAATCTTCAAATGTTTATATTATTACCCAGGTTCACTGGTAAGCGTATTAAGAACTTGAGAGGCTTAATATTTTTTCAAACCACACTCCCAGTAAGTGGTCAAATTCTGTAACCCTAATCTTTGTTATAACAACTATTTGTTCTTAATCATGCTTGGTCAATTTTCTAAGTAAGGAGTTTTGGTAAGAACAACCCTTTATTCATGGATATATGTTATTGTTCCCTATACTCACAGGTTTATAAGTTAGGATAGTAAATATCTATCTAAATAATCAATTAAAGAACCCATTTTGAGAGACCAAAATTGAATTGTTGCTTCTTAGGAAATTGGCTCCTAAGCATTATTTTTTCATTTTATGTGAATTTTGACTTCTATCAAATAATATACTTGTGACATAAAAAGGATAGTTCCAGTGAGTTTAGTTTTGAATAACTGTTTGAAGCTTTGAAAATATTTGAAATATTTTTCATACTTCTTGATTTATTAGTTGTAATTTATACACCACTTATTTTCCAAATGGAAACAATATGTTATATAAACTTGAAAGTAGTAATGAATCTTTATCATGCTTTGCCACCTAGAACCTACTTTTGTAATTCTTCTTGTGTAAATATTTTAACATTCTATTGATTATTGATAGAAAAAATTATCTAGTGACACCCATTCCAAAATCTGTTTTTGTAAGCGGCTCTTTAAAGAAACATAAATTAATAATTAATAACATAATTATATAGAAAAAAGTCAAATATTCAACTAAGAATTTCTTTTTTTATAAAACAGTAATGAAAAACCATAATATTTTGAGGAAAGCATTTTTTTTAAGAAAAAAGAATATGAATGAGGTGGTTAGTAATTATTAAATTAGCATGGGAATATCAGGGAAGTTAAAAAAGAATTGTTAATGTATCTTAATCTATAAATTATTAGTTATAAATATGATCTTGGAAAGTGTTATACCATTATTTATTTTAATTATTTTTAATGGGTATCTCAAATGCCAGTAGTGAAAAGCAACCATTTAAACACTAATAAAATGACAATTCAGGGCTGAGGCAGGGACTTAAAATTAGATAATTTTATAAGAATTTTTATTTATGTACTTATTTTATTAAATTTAGTGGGGTAATATTGTTTAGTAATATCATATAGGTTTCAACTGTACATTTTTATGATAGATGATCAGTATAATGTATTGTGTGCCCATCATCCAAAGTCAAATCATCCTCCATCACCATAAACTTGGCCCCCTTATGCCTTCACCCCCTACCCTCTGGTAACCAACATACTGTGTTCTGTGTCTATGAGTTTCAGTTTTATATCTCACATATGTGTGAAATAATATGGTCTTTAGCTTTTTCTGACTGACTTTTCCACCAGCAGTGAATGAGGGTTTCTTTTTCCCCACGAGCTCTCCAACACTTGTTATTACCTGTCTTGTTAATGGCCATTTTACAGATAAGAGGTGTTATCTCATTGTAGTTTTGATTTGCATTTTCCTAATACCTAGTGAAGTTGAGTATCTTTTTATATATCTGTTGGACATTTGTCTGTATTCTTGGGAGAGATATCTATTCACATTCTCTGCCTACTTTTTTAATTGGATTGTTTGTTTGGTGTTGAATTATATAAATTCTTTAGATATGTTGGATATTAACCCCTTGTTAAAACTGTTGTTTGGAAAATCATCTTCCATTCTGCTGCTTGCATTTTTGATTTTTTGGCAATTAAGAATTTGTAACTAAGTAGATTTTAACTTAATTGAGATAAATTTAACTTGAAAATATCTAAGGCCAGTTATAAAATACAGACACTATTTTTTTAAGTTTAATTGTGTGAATATTGACTTGCCAACTTATGAAATATAAAAACATGTAAGTCATAGATCATAAGAAATATTCCAGAGAGCAATGTTATAATTATCTTGTATTGAACAGTAAGGACAAATAAAGATTATATTAAATATGTAATATTTATAGATAATTATTTTGTTGGAAGGGAATTTCAGTAAAATTTGGACTTTCTATTAAGAACAGTATGCAAAATTGTGTTGATTCTTAGTATCAGTTAAATCTTGTCTTATTAAACAACATAAGTATTAAGGAATATAAAGTAACAATTATAGTTCTTATATCTTTCTAGTAATGTGATATCTTTTCAAAATTGATAAAATCCCCTAAGTGCCAATCTGTAGATGAGTGGACCAAAAGACACTTACACAATGGAATACTATGCAGCAGAAAGAAAGAAAGAACTCCTACCTTTTGCAACAAGATGGATGGAGCTGGAGAGTATTATGCTTAGTGAAATAAGCCAGGCAGTGAAAGACAAATACCATATGATCTCACCTAATAGAGAAAACTAGTGAACAACACAAACAAATGAGCAAAAGAGAACCAGAGGCACGTAAACAAGGAATGTACTGGCAGTGACCAGGGGGTAGGGGAGTGAGAAAAATAGGGAAAGAAGGAGAAGGGTCTAGGCAAGAAACTAGTATAAATGACCCTTGGACATGGATAACAGGGTGGGGATTGAATGTGAGAGGGGGTTGGGTGGGATAGTGGGGAGCAATTGGGGAAATAATGGGACAACTGTAACAGAAAAACAATCAAATAATAATAATAACTTAATTCTTTATGTTGAGACAAATGTGTTACAAAAAAATCTTTTCAAAACTATGGTTTTCTATCCTGAGTTGTACATTGGAACCTTGTTATGATATTACAACAATATAAATATCCATGATGATTCCTCATAATTTCAAATTTAAATGCGTTGGCATGTGTCAGTGACATTGAAAAGGTATAAACACCTTAATCATGTAATTGGAGACATTCTCCATTCATTGTAAGTGTCTTACTCCCTATATTTTTCTGTTACAATTATAAAATCATCAAGTACTTCCATTCCAGCTCTCTGCCTTAGGGGTATATCGCAGAATTGTACTCTATAGTGCCTGTAGAAGTTACATTGTTCATATGATTTACCTTGGCCACAACATTCGAGGGGAAGCAACACATATACATTTTGAGAAAAAGTGTAAAGAACCAGAGTACAATGTACCCTGTTTTTTCCCTTCCTTGATTATTTAGAAATCACATTTTAACATACAGCCCTCTTCAATCTGGGCCTGTGAATAAGGGAAATTCCCTGTCGTCACTCATTCATTGTAAAGTTGTGAGCAAGAAATGAACTTATTTCACGAGCTTATGAGATCCTAGGGCATTTTATTCACACAACATAATCTAGACTGCCCTAAAAACACTCTACAAAATTGAATTCATAAAAAAAAAACAGATTTTCGGGGACCAAGATGGCCACGGAGTAGGAACAGTGTTCTCAGCTCGCTCCTGTTAAGGAGACAATCCAGGAGGAACAAACTCGGGGAGGAATGACTGAGTGAGTGGGAATATCTGATAACGTGAACGGGGAAGAGATCGGGGGAGCAGCGTGGAGGGGGGTGGAGGGGTTTATCACAAACTGCAGGCTGAGTCATTCTGAGACTCCGTGCGTTTGCAGTATCAAGCCGGAGAGCTCACTAGCCGGGAGTGAATTCTTGTAGGGAGTTAGGGAGAGGATTTGGCCGAAAAAGCCAGAGGAGTGAGGAAACAGTGAACAACCAGGACTGGGAGAAACTGTGTGACCTGAGTCTAGAGAGAAACATCCTCAGCTGCAACCTCCGACGGAAAGCTCGGCATCCCAGGCGCGCCCAGCACTTGCGCTAGGGCCCTACAGAACAAAAGAGCAGTTTTGGGGCTAGGAGAAGGGCCACATTGAAAAGCTGTTTCGGAACTCCGGACCGGGGGAGAACTGTGTTCTTGAAATCAGTGTATGCTCTTTAGTCGTGCTAGAATCCCACAAACAAAAGGCAGGTTTGGGGCTAAGAGAGAAATAGGACTCGCAGGGTGTGTAAGTAGGGAAGAGAGCGGAGGCGGAGGTTCTGGAGGGGAGACGGTTTTAGGGCAAGGAGAAGGGCCCGCGGGGAGGGGCTGCTGTGAAGCTCCGGACCGGCAGAGAGCTCCGGGGAAGGAGAGTGCTGCGCCGACCGACCACACTAGAGTCCCACAGAACAAAGGGACGGTGCTGTGGCGGGAAGAAAGATAGAGCGCGCAGGACGATAGACAGGGAAGCCAGCGGAAGCGGTAGCTGGGAATAGAGAAAGTTTTGGGGCAAGGAGAAGAGCACAGGCAGGAAAGCCACTGCAAAGCTCCAGACTAGGGGAGAGGCCCTGGGCAGGAAAGGGCCGCTGGGCCCGGCACTTTGACCGACTGTGCCAGAGTCCTGCAGAACAAAAGGACGATCTTGAGACAGGGAGAGAGGTGGGGTGCGCAGGCATATAGACAGGGAAGAGAGCAGAAGCCGTAGCCTGGGAATAGAGACAGGACTGGAGGCAGAACGGGGATTGCTGGCAGGCACAGGCTGGACCAACAGAGGGAAGGAGTAGCTGGACAAGCCTGAGGAGGGCTGAGGCTGCCTCAGGAGGGGACAACTAAAGGCAGCTCACAGCAGAGCGGTGGTAGGCCCACGAAAAAAAGACTAGCAACCCCAGAATCAAGCAGAACCCTCCCACAGCCAGCCAACCAACCAGAAAAGATTTGAAACTCATGGAATTTTGAATAGGAGCGGACTCAGGAAGGAAGCAAGGAAAAACCAAAAAACAAACAAACCAAAAACACCCAGAGACTGTGCATAAAAGTTGAATTGAGTTAAAATCCTCATTCTTTTATCTCTCACTCTCTCTCTAACTACCCCTACCGTCAGTCCCTTCCTATTCTCGCTCCTTTTCTCCCCTCCCCTTCCCCCCTTCTCTCCCCTTAGCATTCTCCCCTGCACCCTATTCTCAGTTAATTTTATAATTTTAAGTTCTCTCCCTTTCTCACCCTCTCCTTTCTCTGCGCTACTCACCTTCAACTTTATTAAATTTCTTTCTTTATTTTGTCTCCCTTCAGTCTACATTCATTTTTCTTTCATCTCTTGTCCTTATTTTCCTTCTCTCCCTATACATAATCTCTCTCTCTCCCTATTACACTTTATATTCTAACCTCTTAATATTCAAATTATAATTCTAATCTATCCCCCTCTCCCTTTACTCTCCTATTCTTACCCCTTCTCTTTTTCTACCCCACCCCCCCCACTTCTTTCCCTACCTCTTGTATTTCTCTCCTTCATCCTATCTTTTGCCAACTCTTCAATTTCAATCCTCCCCTCCCTAATATCTCCTCTTCCTCCTGATTTCCTTCCCTCCTCTGAGCTCTTTTCCTCCCAAATCCTCTTGCTTTCCTATCTCCTATTCCTCTCTCTCTATATTCACCTTTTCTCTCTATCTTGCAACTTTATATCATGTTTTAATCTCCTAATCTTTTTTATAACATATAATTTAAAAAAGAATTTTAATCCAGTCCCCTCTCTTCTACCTCCCCTTCTTCTTTTGTTCTCTCTCCTACCCTTCTCTTCTCTACTTTCTCTCTCTCTTTCCTCTCTCCCTTCCTGTCTTGCTATTTTCTACCCTGTATTTTTATCCTTAAAAAATTCTCTCTCAATCTATTTCCTACCTTCTAACCTCCCCAGCCCTCTCTTTCAATTTCTGGCTGTCTGTCTACCTGGATGTCTGTTGTGTCTACCCTACCTCCCACGCTAATCATATAGTATATACCGATTATATAATCCTAATACTATACACTTCCACTTTCTCTCTCCACACTGTAACCCTCCCCCCCTTTTCAAACAGACAGTGTAAGTGTTAATTGCTCTCTTACATAACCTTGATCCCAATTGCTAATATTAATACTCTATCAACTTCCAGCTCAAAAATTACCCTTCCTTCATTTAAAACAACTCCTTTCTGTTTCTCCTACGAAATAAGAGTCCCAGTATCTCCACAAGTATATTAACACGGGCTCATTTGCAGCCTATAGTGGGATTGTATTTGGGGGAGACATTGGAGGGTGTGGGTTTCTTGCCTGGGTTGTGTAATTATGTTTTAGCAGCACCTTCACAAAAGATCTCAAGACAAGGTGGGCAGAGTGACTCTCAATCAACTAACCAGAGAAAAAGACCCACCAAAAAGTAGCTGAAATACAACCAGACAGATTAAAGAAATATCATCAAGGACAACACAGACGGAGATCCAGGAGGGCGGAGGAGTAAGTGGAAGCTACACTAACCCCCTCCCAGGACCAGCCAGTGCTGACTCAGCCCCAGTACAGCAGACAGACCATCCCCCTCCAAGTGGTGTCATACTAAGGGGAAATAAAAGCCCTGCCTACAGGAATTAAGCTGCCACACCCACGGTCCTTAAGCCTGATGGCTGATCACAGATTGAGTATAGTAACAACTAAAGAAGAGAGACAAAGGCAGTAGATCCCTGGAAGTCTCCAACAGGCTGCCTAGGCCCAGACTGGTACAGGATCTGACACCACCAGGGGCAGATCCAAGAAGTGCAGATCATTCTAAGAAGCACCAACAAACAAAAGGAATCACAAAAATGGGGAGACAGAGAAACAACCCCCCATCAAAAGGAAAGGTAGAATCCCCAGAAAGAGTGCTAAATGAAATAGAGGGGAGCAACATATCAGATACAGAATTTAAAACATGGATTATGGAGAAGCTAAATGAGCTCAGCGGAAACTACAAAGAACTCCAGAAAAACTACAGTGAACTCCAGAAGAACTATAAGGAACTTACTGAGAATTATACCAGCATCAAAAAGGACATGGAAGCTATCAATAAGAGCCAGGAGGAAATGAAGAATACGATCTCTGAATTGAAGAACACAGTAGAAGGAATTAAAAGCAGGCTAGAGGAAGCAGAAGATCGGATCAGCGAGCTGGAGGACAACGTACACAAAAACTCCCAGACAATGCAACAAAATGAAAAAAGACTGAACAAGACTGAAGAGGTTCTAAGACAGCTGCAGGACAACATGAAACGTAACAATATCCGTATCATTGGAATTCCAGAAGGAGAAGAAGAAGAGCAAGGGATAGAAAACCTCTTTGAAAAACTAATGACAGAAAACTTCCCTCACATGAGGAGAGAAAGAGTCACGCAAATCCAGGAGGCACAGAGGGTCCCAATGAAGATGAACCCCAACAGGCCCACCTCAAGACACATCATAATTAAAATGGCAACATCCAAAGACAAAGAGAGAATCCTAAAAGCAGCAAGAAAGAAACAACTAATAACATACAAGGGAGCTCCAATAAGGCTATCCTCAGATTTCTCAGCAGAAACACTACAAGCAAGAAGGGAATGGCAAAAAATATTCCAAGCAATGAAAAACAAAGGCCTACAACCAAGAATACTCTACCCAGCAAGGCTCTCATTCAAAATGGATGGCGAAATAAGGAGTTTCTCAGACAAAGGAAGACTAAAAGAATACATCTCCACCAAACCAGCAATGCAAGAGATGCTAAAGGGTCTGCTCTAAAAAGATAAAGAAATAGAGAGAAACAGAGAAGAACACGAGTACAAAGGGGGAAAATGACAATGAATAAGTACTTATCAGTAATAACCTTAAACGTAAATGGCTTAAACGCTCCAATTAAAAGACATAGGGTAGCTGAATGGATTAGAAAGAATGACCCACATATATGCTGTCTACAAGAGACCCACCTTAGAACAAAAGATCTACACAGACTGAAAGTAAAGGGATGGAAAAATGTATTCCAAGCAAATGGACATGAAAAAAAAGCCGGGGTAGCAATACTTATATCAGACAAAACAGATTTCACAGCAAAGTCCATAAAAAGAGACAAAGAAGGGCATTTCATAATACTTAAGGGAAAAATCCATCAAGAAGATATAACCCTTATAAATATATATGCACCCAACTTAGGAGCACCCAAATATGTAAGGAAAATTTTGAAAGACTCCAAGAAAGATATAGGCAGCAACACACTCATCGTAGGGGACTTTAACACCCCATTGTCAACAATGGACAGATCTTCAAAGCAAAGAAACACCAAAGATATTGAGGCACTGAACAACACTTTAGATCAAATGGACTTAGTCGATATATATAGAAGTTTACACCCCAAAGAAGCAAAATATACATATTTCTCAAGTGCACATGGAACATTTTCAAAGATAGACCACATGGTAGGACACAAAACAAGCCTCAATAAATTCAAGAAAATTGAAATTATATCAAGCATCTTCTCAGATCACAATGCCTTAAAATTGGAAATCAACCTCAAGGAAAAAACTCAAAAACATTCAAAATCATGGAGAATGAATAACATGCTATTAAATAATGAATGGGTTAACAATGACATCAAGGAAGAAATCAAAAAGTTCCTGGAAACCAATGATAATGAACACACAACAACCCAAAACCTATGGGATACAGCGAAAGCAGTCTTAAGAGGAAAGTTCATAGCAATACAAGCCTACCTAAAAAAACTAGAAGAATCTCTAATAAAAAATTTAACCCTACAGCTACAAGAACTAGAGGAAGAACAACAAGCAAAACCCAGATCAAGTAGAAGGAAGGAAATCGTCAAGATCAGAGCAGAATTAAATGACATAGAGTCTAAAGTAACAATTCAAAAGATCAACAAGAGTAGGAGCTGGTTCTTTGAAAAGATAAACAAAATTGACAAGCCTTTAGCCAGGCTCATCAAGAAAAAAAGAGAGAGAACCCAAATAAATAAAATCAGAAATGAAAGAGGAGAAATCACAACTGATACCACAGAAATACAAAGAATTATAAGAAATTATTATGAACAACTGTATGGCAAGAAATTTGACAACCTAGAGGAAATGGACAGATTCCTGGAAAACTATAGTCTGCCCAAACTGAATCAAGAAGAAGCAGAAAGTCTGAATAGACCAATAACAGCTAGCGAAATTGAAGCAGTAATCAACAAACTCCCAGCACACAAAAGCCCAGGACCAGATGGCTTCACAAGTGAATTCTACAAAACATTTAGGAAAGAACTAACTCCTATCCTCCTCAGACTATTCCAAAAGATACAAGAAGAGGGAAAACTCCCAAACTCGTTCTATGAAGCCAGTATAACCCTAATTCCAAAACCAGGTCAAGACACAACAAAGAAAGAAAACTACAGACCAATATCGCTGATGAACATAGATGCTAAAATCCTCAACAAAATATTGGCAAACCGGATCCAGCAACACATTAGAAAGATCATACACCACGATCAAGTAGGATTCATCCCAGGGATGCAAGGATGGTTTAATATTCGCAAATCAATAAACGTGATACACCACATAAACAAAATGAAAGACAAAAACCACATGATCATATCAATAGATGCAGAAAAAGCATTTGATAAAGTACAACACCCATTTATGATAAAAACTCTCAGCAAAATGGGAATAGAGGGAGCATACCTCAACATAATAAAGGCCATATATGAGAAACCTGAAGCCAACATCATACTCAATGGGCAAAAACTGAGAGCATTCCCCCTGAAATCAGGAACAAGACAAGGATGTCCGCTCTCTCCACTCCTATTCAACATAGTCTTGGAAGTTCTAGCCACAGCAATCAGACAAGAAAGAGAAATAAAAGGCATCCAAATTGGAAAAGAGGAAGTAAAACTGTCATTATTTGCAGATGACATGATAGTGTACATAGAAAATCCTTTAGACTCCACAAAAAAACTACTCAATCTAATAAGTGAATTCGGCAAAATAGCAGGATACAAAGTCAATATTAAGAAATCGAAGGCATTTTTATACACCAACAATAAAAACTCAGAGATAGAAGCTGAAAGAAAAATCCCATTTACCATAGCAACAAGAAAAATAAAATACCTAGGAATAAACTTAACCAAAGAGGTAAAAGACCTGTACACAGAAAACTACATAACACTGAAGAAAGAAATTAAAGAAGATACAAATAAATGGAAGCGTATACCATGCTCATGGATGGGAAGAATCAACATCATTAAAATGTCCATACTACCCAAAGCAATTTAGAGATTCAATGCAATCCCTATTAAATTACCAGCAACATATCTCACAGACCTAGAACAAATACTTCAAAAATTTATATGGAACCAAAAAAGAGCCCGAATAGCCACAACAATTTTGAGGCAGAACACAGTAGGAGGAATCACAATACCCGATATCAAACTATACTACAAGGCCACGGTAATCAAAACAGTCTGGTACTGGCATAAAAACAGACATATAGATCAATGGAACAGAATAGAGAGCCCAGCAATAAGCCCAGGTTTATATGGTCAACTAATATTTGACAAAGGGGGAAAGAACATCAAATGGAATGAAAAGAGCCTCTTCAACAAATGGTGTTGGGAGAACTGGACAGGGACATGCAAAAAAATGAAACTAGACCACCAGCTCACACCATACACCAGAATAAACTCAAAATGGATCAAAGACTTAAATGTAAGCCGTGACACCATAAAAGTCCTAGAGGAAAAAATAGGCAGGAAAATTTCAGATATCCCACGTAGCAACATTTTCACTGATATATCTCCTAAGGCAAGGGAAATAAAGGAAAGAATAAACAAATGGGACTACATCAAACTAAAAAGTTTCTGCTCAGCCAAAGAAAACATCAGCAAGATGCAAAGGAAACCAACCATATGGGAAAATATATTCGCCAATGACATCTCAGACAAGGGATTGATCTCCAAAATATGTAAAGAACTCATACGACTCAACACCAAGAAGACAGACAACCCAATTAAAAAATGGGCAAAGGACCTGAACAAACACTTCTCCAAAGAAGACATACAGAGGGCCCATAGACATATGAAAGTATGCTCAACATCACTAGCCATCAGAGAGATGCAAATTAAAACCACAATGAGATACCACCTCACACCAGTCAAAATGGCAATCATCAACAAATCAACAAACAACTTGTGCTGGAGAGGATGCGGAGAAACGGGAACCCTGGTGCATTGCTGGTGGGAATGCAGATTGGTGCAGCCACTGTGGAAAACAGTTTGGAATTTCCTTAAAAAACTAAAAATGGAACTGCCTTTTGAACCAGCAATTCCATTGCTAGGATTATATCCAAAAAATCCCGAAACACCAATTCAAAAGAACCTATGCACTCCAATGTTCATAGCAGCACTATTTACAATAGCCAAGTGCTGGAAACAACCTAAGTGCCCATCTGTAGATGAGTGGATCAAAAAACTGTGGTACATTTACACAATGGAATTCTATGTAGCAGAAAGAAAGAAGGAACTTCTACCATTTGCAACAACATGGATGGAACTAGAGAAAATTATGCTTAGTGAAATAAGCCAGGCAACAAAAGAAAAATACCTTATGCTGTCACCTATTACAGGAAACTAATGAACAACACAAACAAATGAGCAAAATTGAACCAGAGGTATGTAAACAAGAAGTAGACTAACAGTAACAGGGGGGGCGGGGGGGAGGAAAAGAAAGGTGTAAGGGGATGGGTCAAGTTAAAAAATATATATATATATATATGAATGACCCACAGACAGGTGCAACTGAGTGGGGACTAAATGTGGGGGAGGGGAGGGACAGGGTGCAGGGAAACAAGAGGGCTAAAAAAGTGAGACAACTGTAATGGAAAAACAAACCAAAATTTTTTAGTGGGGGAAAAAAGAAAATATGAAGAATGGAAATGCCAGTTCAGTGAATATTAGGACAAAGATTTTCCTTCACGTTGTATATTTTTCTCCCTATTTGATCCCTCCAGAGTTTGGCATTCTAAACAAGTAAATAATGACATAAGTTCCTTTGCATAGAACTAATAAGACCAGTTGTTAACAGAGGTTCTTTTTTTTTTTGTTTTTTTTTTTTTTTTTGACCAAGTCTTTGACTGGAATGTCAAGCCTAAAGGAAACATACTTGGGCTCAGATTGTTACCAGAAAGCCCTGAGGAACTGGGAATGACTTTCAAAGGTAATAAAAGCCCGTGAGATAAAAGGCCTGGTACCATGGTTGGTTGTGCGGTCCACAGCAATCTTTCCAGGGAAGGAACAAAGGTTGTTTTCCTGAAAGATGGCTAGAAGAGACCTTAAGGCACAAGGAAGGACCAGAAAGACTTGGAAAAAACAGGTGTGTACAGGCAAGGATAAATGCCAGATATGTGGCACAGCTTCTGTGCCCTGAAGAACAGACTGAATGTCACCCCAAATATTCCTTGGGTAAGTTCCAGCAAAGCAGAACTAAAGATCATAAGTGATCATTTGCTGCTCTTGTTATGTTTATGCAAACGAACAGGATAAATTAAAAATGGACTTAATGTAGTCCCTTTAAAGACAAGGAGGGTAACCTTAGGGAGAAAAATTATTATTCAAGGAAAACCACAATGATCAGTAGTAGAGTATAAAACAGGGCAACTAACCGTCTTAAAAGTTTCTTCTCCAGATTTAGAGACTTGTTTGCGGGTTATGTTACATAAATTAACACGTGTTTTTTGTTTTCAAAGGACATAAGCCTATGATCGCATTACCTGAGTGATTATCTGTACGCATAAGCCTCATTTAATCCTCTCTGCAGCGCTGCCTCCTGAGACTCAACGGTTTGGCTGAACTAAATGGCTGGGTTGGGGAAGAATGGGGTGGTCTGTGGGCTTCACTTTAAAACGGGTTTCTCTTTTCTATCCTAATGGCTTGGACAGAAAAGGCCCAGAGGTCTGAGAGGGGGAAAAACCTAAACTATTTACCTCAGCCCAAACTAAGTATAATGGGCAAAAGGGTTTTGGACAGGCGAGATGTGCCTAGCACACCTTCTTACAAAGAAACTTTTTTTTTTTCCCTAATATGGAACATTGAAAAATTAATCCCTGCCTTTTGTCATCTAGTAGTTATAGATTGAATGATGTCTTTTAACCCTTTTCGCCAAATCTGTTGCCCTCAGAACACAACAAGGACACCAGCCTGTTAAACCAAGCACGCCGTTGACCGGAGACAGCCAACTGACCTGGAGTCTGCACGATCCTTCCCCATGTGGGAAGGCCACCCTCCCCTCCACACCCCCACTCTTATTAGGGTTTTCTGGACCCAAGGGTAGGTAGGACGACGACCATGTCCAGCTTGAAGCAGCTAGAGGAGCTTGAGACCTTCGCCCATTGTCCTTTACAAGATTACAAAGGGTCCTAATATTTGAGAGGGGGGGGGATAGTTAATTTTTACGAACCAGGGGTATGGACTTGGGGGGGATTGCTGGGGGAGGGGGGTGGTTGGGGGAGGGGAACAAGGGGGAGAAAATTGGAACTGTTGTAACAATATAATCAATAAAAAACATTAAAAAAAAAAACAAAAAAAAAAAAACAGTAAAATATGATTATTTAAGAAGAAAGACTTCTTTGTTTTGTTTTGCCATTAAGAAAAAAAATATCCTGGAGCTGATCCTCAAGTGAACCTGGGACATAAACAGTTTGCCTTGCTACTTAATAATTACCACATAAGATTGATACATGTATAGTGATGAATTAAATTAAATTTGGTGAAATTACTAAGCAGAAAACCCAATTTAAAGACTATAATTTATAGAACAAAATAGTTTCAACCTGTGTTATTTCTTCTTATTACTCAAGTGTTCACTAATGTCTTCTAATCATTCTTTAATCTAAGAACTTACTTTGACATATAAGCAGCATAATTCATCTTATACTTGTATTTTACTTTGTGGGTTTTTCAATGATTTTTTTTTTCTGTCTGAAAACTCTTTTCCTTAACACAAATATTCATCCTTAAAAGAAACTATTAGGGACTTCTAGCCAAGATGGAGCCCTAGACAGACATGCTGCATCTCCCTCCACAACTAAGAAGGAATGCAACTACCTCAAAACTGGAAACAACCAGAAGTTCCAGAAAATCAAACTGCATGGAAGTCCAGCAAACAAAGATATAAAGAAGCAATACTCACCCAGACAGGTAGGAGGGGTGGATCTGGGGTGAAGAGGACATGGTGTGGTGGTGGCAGCAGCAGGCTAGTTGAAAGCATGTTCACATATTTTAAAAAGCCAGGAGAGACACCTGGGGAGCACTCCCAGCACCAGACCAAGCTGCACAGCTCACAGTTCCAGAGCCATGGAAAATAAAGCCTCATTGCTTCTGATTGTACAAACCAGTGGATGTTGGGGAGGAGAAAAAAACTGCTGGTCTCTCAGCAGAGTTCCCTTGTTTAAAGGGCCCCCATGGTCCTAGAACTTCTGCAGACCCACCCACTCTGGGTACAACAGCCAGGACAACAGCTAGAGAGTTGCCAGTCCCATACAGAAGTGGAAGAAGTACCTGGAAAAGGGGCGAATGCTGAGCAAGCAGCATTGTTCCCTCTCAGACCCCTCCCCCACATACAGTGCCACAGCATGGTGAAATGGGTCACCCCGCACTAATATCTAAGGTTCTGCCCCTTACAATGTAACAGGTGCAAGAGCTCTACCTAAGACACAGAGGCAAACAAACACAGAAGCCTGTCAAGATGAGAAGACAGAGAAGTATGGCCCAAAAGAGGGAATAGATCAAGGTTTCAGTGGGAGAACTAAGTGATGAGGAGATAGCTAATCTAACAGACAAGGAGATAGTCAACCTAACAGATGAAGAGTTTAAAACACTAGTGATAAAGATGCTCAAAGGCTTGACAGATATGCTTACATAGGGTAAACATGTAAGGGAAGAAGTGGAAGCTATGCTAAATGAAACGAAGGAAAATCCAAACAAAACCAAAGGTGAAAAGAAGGAAACAGGGGCTCAAGTCAATGATTTGGAACATAAGGAAGAAAAAAACAGTCAACCAGTACAGAATGAGGAAACAAGAATTGAAAAAAATGAGGAGAGGCTTAGCAACCTCTGGGACAACAATAAATGTGCCAACATCCGAATTACAGGGATGCCAGGAGGAGAAGAGAAAGAGCAAGAAATTGAAAGCTTATGTGTGAAAATAATGAAGGAAAACCTCCCAAATTTGGTGAAGGAAATAGACATACAAGTTCAGGAAGCACAGAGTCCCAAACAAGCTAGACCCAAAGAAGATCACACCAAGACACATCATAATTAAAATGCCAAAGGTTCAAGATAAAGAGACAATCTTAAAGACAGCAAAGGAAAAACTGAGAGTTACCTACAAATAGGGTGCCTATAAAACTATCAGCTGATTTCTCAAAAGAATCTTTGCAGGCAAGAAGGGACTGGCAAGAAGTATTCAATAATGATAAAAAGCTAGGACGTACAACCAAGATTACTCTATCCAGCAAAGCTACCACTTAGAATGGAAGGGCAGACAAAGTGCCTCCCAGACAAGGAAAAGCTAAAGAAATTCATCATCACCAAGCAATTATTATATGAAATGTTAAAGGGACTTATTTAAGAAAAATATAAAAATTATGAATATTAAAACAACAACAAACACAACTATCAACAACTAAATCTAAAAAATAAAAACAAAATCCAACTAAGCTAACCAGAATAGGAACAGAATCATATGTATGCGTATCATTTGGAGGGTTATCAACTGGGAGGGGGAAGGGGGAGAAATGGGAATATGGTATCAGGATTAAGAAACATAATTGGTTGGTACAAAATAGACAAGGGGAATTAAGAATAATATATGAAAGGGTAAAGCCAAAGAACTTATATGTACAACCCATGGACATGAGCTAAGGGGGTTGGAATTGATGAAGATAAGGGGAATACTGGGCAGAGAGGAGTAAAGGGAAACAAACTGGGGCTATGTAACAGCAAAGTCAATAAAATATACTTAAAATAAACTATTAACGATAACATTAAAAATAAAAAGTGGGCTTAATGGACTCATGGAACAGAAGAGAATAGTAGTTGCCAGGGGCTGGGTGGGAGCCTGGGGGAAATGAGAAGATGTTGACCGAAGTATATAAATTTCTAGTTATCATATGAAGAGGTTCTTAAGATCTAATATACAGCATTGTGACTATATCAATACTGCATCTCATAATTAAAAACTTCTAAGAGTAACACACACACAAAAAATGTCCTTAAGTAATGTGATGGATGGGTTAACTAACCATATAGTGGTCATTAATTTGCAATATATGTGTGTAACAAATCAGTATGTTGTATATCTTAAACATATACAATGTTATATGTCAATTATTTCTCACTAAAATGGGCTGAGGGGAGAAATCTTAGTTGTGCTTTACTTGTATATTTTATTATAAAATTAGTACCATAATTTACTTAGCAATTTTTAGAAAGAGGCTTTTCTTATTTATTCTTTTGAGATTAAATATTTTTCCCTATGATTAATTTATTTATATTTTGTGAAGCTCTTTAACAGAGTCTATATTTTGTTTTTAAAGGAAATTAAAATGGACCCGGTAAGAAAAAAACAAATTTGAATTTTGCAACTTGTAATATTAAGGAACACATAATAATGAAATTCATAGGTCCACTGTAGCTAGGAAACAATTGGTGGTTTTTTGTTGTTAATTTAACATAGACTCCTAAAACCATAAGGCTTATAAGTTTTCAAAATCGGGTAATTGCATTAGAAACCACTGCTCAGTGAGATATAAAGGATGAATGACATTCTTTGGAGTGACAACCTGATGAGCTTCTACAGATTATAGGCTATGTCAAAGACGTTAGAGAAAAGATGTAAGTTAACCCATCCTTTTCCCATGTGTGTATAAGTGCCTTATTATTAAAATAACCCTTGCTTATTTTAATTAAACAAACCTAACCATTTAGTAATATAATGATTTTTACCTGTTAATTGTGACTTGTGCCAAACCTCTCAAATTTTTGCACACTCTGCCAATAAACAGGGAATAAAAACTGCAGGCCTGCAGGACTTCTTGCATTTTTGTTGCTTTCTTAATGCATAGTTTTTCAAACTTTTATATGCACAGAAAGTTTCTTTCCAGTCCTGAAACACTATTTTCTAAATTCCTATTTAACAACTTATATTTATTTTTTAACTTAGATTATTTTGACAGTATAAATATTCTGTAATATATAGAGTATTTTTTTTGTTTAACATTGCTCTACTTTATGATATTGCATTTTTAATTCAAACAAATTTGAATGGAAAAATTATTTTCCTTATATGGGCAGCATACATGAACCAGCTCTGCTGAAAATATATTTTCATCATATTTTTAAAACATAAGGTCTACCTGGGAAAAGTTCAGCCATTGTTAATATATCAAGAATGATTTGCATGACATTGATGTAACCTGTCAGCCAAGGAGACTGGATTGGAATGTATCATACATGTGTGAACAATGACAACTTCACTGTACTAGTCAGTGAGGGCAGTAGACACCACTAAATGAACATGTGTACTGTGTGGCTGTCACATTGGAAATGACTGAGCAAGTAGAGCAAAAAGTCTGCATCAAAGTTTTCATTAAGCTTGAACATTCCTCTGTGGAAACTATTCAGCTGATTCAGGAGGCTGCAACTATAGGCAACTGGTGATTGGCAGCTTCATCACGACAATACACCAGCTCATCACTCTCATGCAGAGTTTTTGGGAAAACATCAAATCACACAGGTGACTCAGCCTCCCTATAGCCCAGATTTGGCACCCTGTGACTTCTGGCTTTCCCCAAAACTAAAATCACCTTTGAAGGAGAAGAGATTTTTGATTGTCAATGAGATTCAGGAAAATACAATGGAACAGCTGATGGCAATTAGGAGAACTGTGTGTGAGTTCCCAAGGTGCCTCCTTTGAAAGGGACTGAAGTGTCATTGCCCTATGTACAATTTTTTATTTATCTTGTGTCTTCAATAAATGTCTTTATTTCTTCTATTGCATAGGCTAGATACCTTCTGGACAGACCTCATGTAATCAGCAAGGAAAAGAGAAAATCATCTATAATATTATGTTCTTCTGAATAGTGTTCATTTCCCTAGATTTACCTGTAAACTATTATTTTAATTGTGTTCTTATAGGCTCTATTTTTAAAAAATGTTAGTCTTGATAAATCCCCTCTATTTAAAAAATGTATTTCTAATTTTTTCTCATACTTCTTAAAATTTTAAGGCATAGCTTACTTTAATAAAAAAACAAAAAAATCATAATTATTAGTACAATGATGTTCAAATGATTACTTTTTAATCGATGTTAATCAACCTCTTAAATAAGAAAGCACAAAATTTTAAGGGCATCTAAGCTTGATTAAAAGTGATGCTACCCTGATATTACTAAATTATTGAAACAATCTGGGACTACACAATAGTGGTATGATGATGTTCTTTTTTTTTTTTTTAGAGGAAAACTCTAATAAAACACAACATAGTATATTTATTCATTCTCAATAATAGACATTTAAACAGGATGAATAAAGAATGACACACTATTACATCAATTCAAAATTCAGTACTATTTTTTGAGGAAAAGAATGCAATGAGAACTTTAATGTCATTATTTTCCATAATCTTATTAACAACTTTATAATTTTTCCCCTAATTTTAAAATTTCTAAATGTTTTAAGATAAATACCTCTAATTTATAAATTACTTACTTGGCAATACACATTTTTCAATAAATACAAATAGAAAAGAGTAATTTCTACTTACAAATTAAAGGCCAAATGTGGAGAAAGGGAAGGGGAGAAAGAGAGAGTTAGGGAGGGAGGGAGAGAGGGAGACAGAAAGAGAGAGTGAGAGAGAGAAATGAGAATTTGTATTCCTCTATCTCACCCAAATTTGGGGGGAAAGGCATTGATTTGGGGTTAAGAATAAAATTAAACTTAATTTTATACTTTCAATAGTTTTATTTTCAAAATTCTACTTCCTTGTAATCAATCAATCTTTTAAAAATTTAAACAGAATATTACTATCAAACTAAAGTAATGAAAATGCATTAACCCATGATAAGGTTAATATAGCCAGTTTCCCATGTAAGATACTTTGTATCAAAGTGGTAGATTAAATATACACATAAATAATGATAAAATTATAATCACGAAATCCAATCCCTTGCCATTTAGAATGGAAGTGCAATAAAATTCTTGCCAGGTAACTGTGTTTTCCCTGAGGATAAATTCATACATCACAATGCCATGGTAGTTATACTGCAATTTTGCCCAGCCTTTTTGCAATGCAAGGTTTTACATGATACCAATCCATCAAGATTCAATATAATTATGTTATGTCAGCTTAAAGTCCTTGAACATGATTCTAAAGGTATGCACTCCCTCTGAGCAGTGGTATAAAACAGAAAATAATTCCAATTAGGATGAGTACTATTGATTGATATTAGAAAAAGCCTCTTACTTATTGGCATACAGAAATAAAAATAAATGGAATTTTGTATCTGAATTATATCAGGGCAACAAGTAACTATATTTGGTAAAAGTAATACATTTATTAAAAGCAAAATATAATTTTTTTAAAATGGCCACAGGATATATCTCATCAGTGTTGCAGCAAGCACACATGATAAAATCTGCCTTGCCCTGTGACAGTAGAGAGAGACCAACTACAGACCACAGGTTTTTGTATTACATTTAAGAGGGCATTAAGTTTAAAAAGAAAGAAACATGTTTTAAAAATAAGACGATATAAGAAGAAGGACAAGAATACAATATTTTGTTTTTATATAGTAAGCATATTTTCTTCAAATAAGCCAATGATCTAGTTTTAAGGACTACAGAGGTAGAATTAATGATTGACCAGATTCAAGCAAAATTTGTTAAATACCTGGCTATATTTAATGATTTGCTAATCTCCAGAAATTAAAGTTAATTTTCTAATCTAAATATTTGAATATAATCATGAAAATACAGACTTAAAATGTTAGATCATATCAAGGAATTCTATCTATGTTATGCAGAATAAACTAATTACAGGAATACTTGAACATATATTTTTGATATAAAAGAATAATCTATTTGGCAGAAGGAATAAATTTAGGGAGAAATATGTAATTTAAAATAAAGGCATTTTATAATTTTGAGTAGTGTTAACTTGAAGTTTTTTGTTTTTTGTTTTAACCTGATGACCTAGGGTAGCTTCTCTAGTAGTACAAACATGATAGCAGTACCTCTTTAAAATTAAATACTCTATCATTTAATTGTAACTACAGAAGCATTGATGCATATTTTTATTTTAAAAGAAAACCACTTAGATTTCACCCTGGAAAAGCTGAGCTACTTGATTGCAGATAGGTGGGCTACTGACTTTTAGGTATTATTATATCTTAATGTCCTTTTCACATATATTAGTCTTCATTATTTTCCTAAGGGAAAGAAAATAAGACAGTTCAATTAGATAGTGACTGTTCTCAACATAAATATCCAATTATATTTAGATCACATGCAGAAATTTATGTAGTGACCTTAAAGATATTACATATCAAGAAGTAGATCCAGTGACTAAAAATATAGCAGAATAAAGACTATCTTGAATAGGATTCTTTGAACATAGCTAAGCCTAATATTTGCTTACAAGTCATGGGTTTTAAATATTTGATGATAATCCCTACCTGAGATTCAAATCAATTAGCAATTTCTGGAGTAACAGTCATTTACTTATCTTAGATTTTAAATGTTTATTTGAGTGTCATACCTGAGCTGAAGTTGTACCTGATTGTTTCCGACAGTGGTGCCCTCAGTGTAGTCAAATGCATACGAAAAGAGGAAGAACCAGCAGTGTAGGGTGTGTGAAAGGAAATATCTTTAGACAGGCTGAATCCACAATTCAGAAACTCTGAATACACTAAAAATACTCCTATCTAGATCTAGATATGGCAGTCAGACAGATTGACAAGCAATGGACTAGAATAAAAAAGATAATGAGAATTACGGCAATGCCATTTTTACTATAAATTCTCATTAACTGACACAGTTACCAACATTCCACTACTATGTCCTGTATGATATGTTTTAAAGAATGTTTTTCAATAGTTAGTTCTGACTCCAGAAAAATCAAATGGACAGCCAAGTGTTGCTTCCATGCTCCCACTTCCTGCTTCCCACATGAGAATATAATTCTGAATGACTTGGAACTGGTCTTCATCTTGCAGGTGAGGCTGCTAGAATGATTATAAATTCCATATGTAATATTCAGACTGTTAGAGGAGTTTTATGTGTTATGGCTGTGGAGAGAATTTACTGTCCAGAAAATGTTATCTTTAATTTAGTGAACAAACTAGCCTCCAATTTATTTCCTGGAGCCTCTACCAGAATGAAATCTTTATTTTTTCAAATAAAAGATCTCAAGGATATATTTTTCTTATAATATTTAAATTATTTGGTTCAAAGCTCAATGTTTTTAAAGCTGTGGTGTTACAGTGGAGTTATTTAACTGGCATAAAATCCATTTAAAACAAAGGAAAAAAGAAATCATTATATACTCAGGTCTTTGCTGATGTACCATTAATTGTAAACTGAGCTTAATTTATTTTTTCTGCTATTTTTCAAGCCCAGTAACATTAAACTTCAAGTATGTATTTATACCTAGGAATTTATTAGGAGTTATTTTGTGGATTCTGCAAATCACTGTGAGATATTTTACTATCATCATTTTCCTGCTCAAGTCAGTGGCTTTAATACAACTAAGGGATCCTTCTTACCAATACCCTGATGCTATGAGAGACCAACCTTCATCATCAACATAAACTCAGTCCCTAAAAAAATTATGTTGGCATAATTTTGTCCACAAACTGGAGTTAAAGCTTGACGAATAAATAAATGGAATGTAAGCATGATTGCTATAATTTAGATTGAAGAATTGCAAATAAAATAAAACCCTTTCATAAGAACTTTATCAAAAGAACTACACTAAATGCCATACTTGGAACCACAGGAAACTGAGATGCTTTCCACTGGAGAATAAATGAAATGGTGCTGGGAAAGTATTGATGAGGTAAGATAATCTCTGCCTTTTTTTCCTACTAATAATCTGAGAGATATAAGAATATGGCTTTCTCAATATTTCAGCATAAACTATCAGAGAATCATAGTGAATCAGATCTCAACTTTGAGGAATTGATCATAAATACTTATTGATTAGAATATGATGAATTATTCTTTTAAGGGCTTCATACCTATAATATAACACATCAACATCTAGTAAAGTGAAAATTATTTCTACCAATTTGTAATCTTCAAAATGAGAGTAGTTTCCAACAAAAGAATGAATATTATCTAATGGCAATAATGAAGCTTTATATATACTGATATTTTAAGTCTCAGAGTGACAACAAAAAATAAAAGCAATTCTGTCATCTAAAATATTTTTTAAAAAGAAAATTTTAATAAATTGGTCAAAATGAAATTGACACTCTTAAGCTTTTATCTAGTTTTTAAAATTAACAAATACAATCTCCAAACTCAAATAACTTTTTGATTCTTAAAAAATCATTGTCTTTCTATTTCGATGTAGTCACATTATTTATTTTTTCTTTTGCTTCCCTTGCCTGGGGAGATATGTCACATAAATATTGTTATGAGCAATGTCCAAGATTTTACTGCCTATGTCTTCTTCTAGGATTCTTTTGGCTTCAGGTCAAACATTTAAGTCTTTAATCCATTTGAATTTATATAAGAAGGTGGTCTAGTTTCATTTTTCTGCATGTATCTGTTCAATTTTTCCAACACCATTTATTGAATAAACTATCTTTAGCCCATTGTATGGGCCTGCTTATTCTGTCAAATATTAATTGACTGTAAAGGCATGAGTTTATTTCAGGGCTCACCATTAACAAAATAAAGAGACAACCAGTGAATGAAAGAACATATTCACTGATATATCTAATAAGGCGTTAATATCCAAAATTTATAAAGGACTTACAAAACTCAACACCAAAACAAAAAATAAACCAACAAACAAAAAAAAACCAACAACAAACAACTCAATAAAATATGGGCCAAGGACTTTTCAAAAGAGAAAAGTGACTGATAGATGGCTGATAGATATATGAAAATATGCTCAATGTCACTAATCATCAGAGAAATACAAATTAAAACCACAATGAGATATCACCTCACACCTGTCAGAATGATGATCATCAATAAATCAACGAACAAGTGCTGGCGAGGATGTGGAGAAAGGGGAACCCTTTTGCACTGCTGGTGGGAATGCAGATTTCTGCAGCCACTGTGGAAAGCAGCATGGAGATACCTCAAAAAATTAAAAATGTGTCTGCCGTTCAACCGAGCGATTCCACTTCTGGGAATATATCCTTGTGTTCATTGTGGTATTATTTACAATCACCAAGATTTGGAAGCAGCTCAAGTGTCCATCAGTAGATAAGTGGATAAAACAAATATGAGATATTTACACACTAGAATACTACTTGGACATAAAAAAAAAAAAAGAAAAAAGAAAAATTTACCCTTTGCAACACCATGGATGGTCCTGGAGAAACTTAAGTAAAATATAAGTCAGTAAGAGAAAGGCAAATATATGATTTCACTAATTTGTGGAATTGAATGAAAAAACTCAACTAACAAGTAAAATACAGACCGACCCATAGATAGGGAGCAGGCTGACCTGTCTGGGGGGTCAGAGTTAGGGGTGGACAGATCAAGCCAAATGGAAAAAGGACTCACGGACATGGACAACAGTGTGCTGGCTGTGGGTGGACGGGTTTTAAGGGGTTAAATGGTAATGGAAAAATACAATGAAAATGAATTTAAAAAGAAAATAAGTGAAATGGTTTTAGCCAATTTAAATAAATAAGTGAAAAAAACATAGTCTTTTTGATAAATGTGTCAATGACTGAAAAACTTAAATTTCTATTTAAAATTCATTGAGATTGAGTATTACCTTCAATGAGGTGTTTAAACAATATTTTCTCTCTCCCATGATGGTCTTAGTAAGTCCCAGGTCCTGACTTTTAAATATTTTCATTGTTCATTAAAGCACGCTTTCTATCTGATTATCTTTTAGGCCTATATATCCGAATAGGCTTGTGAGTTACTTCAGTTCATTTCCTAGGATAGTTGAAAAATAGTTGTCCTTTGTTTTAACATATGGGATAAAAGAACAACTTTTTGAAGTTTCACAGCTTCAAGGACTTCTGGTAGATGCTATTTTCTTTAGCTTTATTATCAGACTCCCATATTTTCTATATAAGACATCTCTATGGGTACTAATAAATCAAAGAAATTTACTCCACCATAAGTGGGCAGTATAAAAATGTGCACAGATAAAAAACAAAACAAAACAAACAAACAACAACAAAAAAACCACAAAAAGCCTACAAGCACAGCCAACTAAATGCAGACATTTAGAAAGTATCTCACATACCATAAAAAATCTATTTCACAGAGAAATAAGCATGACAACTCTGAAATAACTAAAAGTTATGACACTCATTTTATTGACTGTTTCTGGAAGAGTCAATTGGACTATGAGAAGATTGTTAACTAATAAATTACTATTATTTAATAGGGAAGAGATTCTAAAACATTCTGGTGGGGCTATGAAGCCACGCCACATACCAATGTAAGTCTGCCTTCAGAAGGTTACTGGGTCATTATAAAAGTTTTTTTTTATTTAATTTTTACCGTATTTTTTATATTACAATTTAGTCCCCTTATATCCCCCTCCCCTCAGCAATTACTACACTGTTTCCCAAGTCCATGAGACCTTTTTCCTTTTTGCTCCATCCCTCCACCCCTAAACCACCCCCCAACTGTCATTTGCTCATTATAAAAATTTCTACCTAGATATATCCCAAACTAAAATCAACATCTACTAATTCAGCAGTTTTCTCTTTCTTTGCTTAAGAATTAATACTGGCTTCTACTTGGTTTCTCAAGGGGAAGACTTGATAGATTCACTCTGGGCTTTACCTTTTTACCCATCCAATGTTATGTAATCAGTCATATAGTCATGTTTCTGCTTTCTTTTTATCTATACATGATCATTCCCATGCCCAGTAATTTTTATTTAGGTCCTCATTACTTTTCACCATGATTTTGAAACAGTGCCTAATATGTCTTTTGGCTTCTTGATTTACCCATATCTGTCTACTGGCTAAGAGTTTTCTGAAACCAGATATTTCATCATGTCATTCTCAGATATCTATATTTTGGGGGACATTCAAGAACCCATAGTTTTCAGGGAATAGTTTATTCAACAAATATTTACTGGTATCTGTTATACACCTGGCATAGTTCTTGGGGTTAGGTAGACAATAGTGAATAAGAGAAAAAGAAGGAGAGAAAGAGGTACAAGAAAAGAGAAGAAGGACATGCACAAGAAAGAGAAAGAGCAGAAGGAGATGAAGGAGGCAGTGGTGGAGGGGAAGAAAGGAAAATGTTCAAACAATTTTGCAAACTAATTGTTTCTATTTTAGATGGGTAGATGATAGATGGATAAAGAAAACTCACTTTCAAAACAGAACACATTTAATATATTTATGAACTAATTTTTCATCTTACCTCAAATTATGAAATTCCTAAATGCATTCTATTGTAATTAAGTTTATTTTATTTTAAACTAACTTTGTTTTTTAATTCTTTCAAACAGATCAATTGGACACTTCGCATATGCAAAGCACAGTATTAGGTATTATTGAGATGGGAAAATATATGTTTAGTAAAGGAGAAAATTCATGTACATAAATGGCTGTAATAAAAAGGTACAGGTAAATGTCTTACAGTAATAAGAAATAAACAATTCTAGAAATGTATAGAAGAGAAAAATTACTTTCTGAAGGAAATGATAGCACATAAAAAAAATCTATTTTAGCCATGGCAGGGCTGCTCAGTTGGTTAGAGCATCATCACATACACCAAAAAGGCTGAGGATCAAGGTTAGGGCACTTACTGAGGTTGAGGGTTCCATCCCCAGTCTGGGCATGCACAGGAAGCAACCAATGGAAATTTCTCTCACACCTCATGTCTGTCTCTGTCTCTGTCTCCCTGTGTCTCCCCTCCCTCCCTCCTTTCCTCCTTCTCAAATCAATAAAAAAAGAAAAGAAAACTCTATTTTAGTTAAGCTTTGAACATATATGAGAAACATAAAAAAGCTTTTCTGGGAGAAAAATAGCAGAATGAAGTTAAAAATTAGAAAGTTTGTGTTATTAGCTGTTCATATTTTGAAGTTTTTGGCTGTTAAGCTGAAGTTTTCAGAGTTAATTGCATAAGTAATTGAAAGCTATGAATGATTTCTTTAACAAAAATTGAGATTGACAGAAGATACTTTCAGACAACTAATTTATTTTATCAACAGTACCTGTAAAAGTGGTGAGAGCTCATAAAGAAGGGCATTTAGAATGGAGATGACACATGTATGAACTGATAAAGATCCAGCAAGAAGAAAAAGACCAAGAGAGAATCTAGGATGTACAGAGTATTCTGAAGATATTAGTGAGAATGAGGAATACTAAAGTTATATTTAAGCAGTGAGACAAAAAATTAGTCAAAGTTCTTTAATAATAACAGCATGATATATGTTTAAAGTAAAAGTTATCAATCATGTTTCTAATAACAATACTGTTCTGTCACACCTTTGACCCTTACTTGAAGAAATAGAAGACTGAAGAAATTAAGTAATTTTCCCCCAGGGCCACACAGACAATAATAACAAGGTAAAATTAAGTTCCAATTTAATTTCGTAAATAAATTCAGTGTTCTACCCATGGAAATGTGTAAGAGTTCCGTATTAGAAAGTGTAGAGTACATTGGTGAACAAGATTCATCATCTTTTCTAATTAACCTCATATTACACTCTACTATCAATTATGAGATGATATAATGGAGATTCAAAGTATAAATAAGCAAATAGAAAAAACTAACTGGTTTAACTACATAGAAAACTATATAGAGGAATGGAAATTATACTGAATTATGAAAGAATATTAATGTCTCTACTGTTAAAGAAAGAAGAAGTTATTGAAATATAAATGAAGGAGGAAAAAGGGAAACAGATGAAGATATATTCAGGGAATAGTGTGCCTTATGAAGCAAGCACAGAACATTTACAGACTAATGAAATAAATACAGTAAAACTAAATGCTACACAACTCATCAAGTTATGTAATGCCATGATAGAGCGTTCAGATTATGTTATCTAGTAACTATGGTGCCCTTCAATGTTTCTTTAAAACATTCAGTGCTTAACATGACTATAAATGTGAATTAGGGTAATTGTTATCATGTAGGCAATAGAGATTGGTTGTGGGAGAAATGGGCATACGTTTGCAGGTGTGTTTGAGCGTGAAAGGCTTAGGACTTTATGGTATTTATATCTTAACAACTATTGGAGACAAGAGTGGACCTAAAACACAAAATATGGAGCTTAGACTTAGAAAAGAGAACACACATAGATATTGTTCTCTGAGATCACTGGAAATTAGGAGACAGCAAGTAAAAATATAGACAGATATTGAGGAAATGACAAAGTCAGGGTGATTCCCACCAGATATTCTCAAACTGTCAACTTTTGAATAAGTAGCAAAAAGTTCCCTGGAAATAGTGATCAGCAAGAAGCACTATAAAAATATTAATATTTAACTGAAGATTGACTAGCATAGCCTTTGGATGCTTCTCATTCTGCCTTTTGGAGCACCACAAATTTACACTCATCTTTCATAGATCACACATAGAATGTTTGACACATTATTCTCCTATGCAGTTAGAATGTTAGGAAAAGATATGGGGGTAGTGTGCTATCTCATTACACCAATAGCTGTCCTAAGCCACTGTATCTTACTCTTAACTATCCTTGCCATCCTGCCCTGGATTTCTCCACCATTTACTACTCCAGACTTCAGAATATTAGTCTCGATACGGTATATCACGTCAATGTCTGTGTACGTTTTCCAATATCATAAGTGAAATATCATGGCTTAAAAGTACCTTAAATATTATCCACAATACTTTGAAAATGCCATTTGTAATTTTGAGAGAAAGGCTGTAATTCTGAACTCAAAGTATGTATCGTCGATAAAATAAATACATGATTCTTTGATGTACACTATGAAATTCTTTATTTTTTGCAAAAGTTGATATAGTATTCAAACTTTATCAAGCCTGTAGTATATTAGGTTATTTCTTCAAATTAGGTTGAATTAATCATCTAAAATGGTAACAAAATTTTGTAGTACTTCCTGAAAATTAATTTATTTTGCCTTAAGATGGCAGTATTGTTCTTCTTTAGATTTCAAAAAGTTTGGCGGCGGGGGGGGGGGGGGGGGGGGAGGGGGGCGGGGGGAGGCTAGTTGAGGAAAGCATAGGTTTCCCAAATACTCTCTTATGTCATGTAGACACAAAAACCCATGCTTATCAAAGAATTGGGAAAATGCAATACACATACAGATTAAACTAAATGTCTATACAGACATTGATAATGGGTAAAAACACAAGCGTTGCAAATCTGATTGACATGTTAGTTAATTAAAAGCAACAAGGAGAAAATGTTTTGGATCACAGAGGGGATTACACATAGTGACAAGTCTTCCAAATTATTTTGTTTCAGTGAAAAAGGAAGAATCAATAAATGAAATTAAAAACAAACAAATCCTCCAGGAAAATATTCCATGAGACAAAATGTAGTGAAGAAGACCAGCTTATATTGAAAATATCTAGTCAGGTGGAAGCCAACTTATGATAGTAAAAACAGGATGTAGAATTGTGTGACAGGGTAAGATTCTTGATTATTGATCACTGGAGAGTAATTTTCATACAAGTTTCATTAACATTGAATGTGGCTGACCTATGTTTGGGCAAAAATCTTACAAATCTTTACAGCCTGAGTAATTTAAAATATGAAACGCAGCAACCCTTATTCCTTCAGAGGTTCTGAGTTATTTAATGCAAGTCAAAGTTTTAAATGCTCTAGAGGATAGAAATGACAATGAATTTATAGTCTCATTATAGGTCACATACATAAAAAATTAAAGAAGCTGAAGTTACAATGTTAAAAAGTTCATACAAAAAAAAAAGTGTTTTAGGGCCTGCATGCCAGGTTAGTGAAATTATACATTATATATAATGTACTGCCTCAGTATAATTATTTGCTCTATCAGACAATTGTAATCTTATCTGCAACCTGAGGCGCCAGGATATTCTGTGGTCTACATTTCATTGCTTTGTGAATCAAGTGTAATTTCCTCAGCTTAATGTTGACTGTTCTACAAATCCCAGGCCTTCCTATTTCAAGCTCACCTACCTCTTCACTGAAACAGACACGAGAACCAAGATATATGACTTTTTAAAATGTCAAAAACCCCTAATTACATATACCTATTGAATTCTTCTAAGAACATTTATCTGCATGAGATTTAGTTTTCAGAGAGTTTTTTAAATTAGACTACATACTCTTTGTGAAATATAATTTATAGCACAATCCCATGTGCCTTGGGACAATTTTCCAGGCACCAAATTAACATGATTAATACACATACTCTCTTAAAAAAAAAAACAACAACACAAAAACCAGTGTGCAGAGCAAATGAATGGAATCTTAACAAGGACAGAAGGTAACAGAAGAATTATAATCAGTTCTAATACAGAAAGACTAATTTGAGATAGCTCAAATTATGTATAAAAGAGACACATTAAAATCATTCAGTTTTTCTTTGTTGTTAGACAAAATGGAGACAAAGAGAGTCACAGAATGTGAGATGTTACCCACAAATTAGAAAATTATTTTGTGTCTTTTAAGCCTCTATTAATAGTGATTTCACTACTTGGACAGGAACAGCTTGTCTCATCATAGGACAACTCCCATGCTAAGCATGTTTGCTTTAATTGCAAATTGCAAAATGGTTCTCTAAGAATTCTGTACATTACCTCAAGCCCAGCTCCTTTGAGCCCCCTCAGAGTCCATCTATCATGGGTGACTATGTCTATGTCTTCTCTCATCGTCGTCGTCGGCAGCCGTCCGTCTCGAGAGACGATGGTGTAGCTTCTCAAGAGTCTATCTGCACCGCCGAGAATGGCTGTGCAGTCCGACTCGGGAGTGACATCGTATCTGTCTCCTCCCGTGTTGAATCGACATCTTGCGATGACGCTGAAGCTACAGAGCCTGGGCAGGGTGATATGGAGGGTCTGCTGTTGCCCATGCAGCAGACCCCCCCTCTCTTCGCAGCTGAAGGGTCCAAGGGAAAGACGGAGTCTTCTCTCATACCATCTACAATATCGTGTATTACTTTGTCTTCGAGAATGTTTTGTGGGTTTTATTTTCTAGGAAAGACAACAGAATTCCACTATTTTCACTTCTCTTAGAAGAAATTGTTTGACACTTAGAAGACAAAAAGATGGGTTATGCATTCTTTCATTTTTGCATGGGGGTTTTGCCTCTATCTACTGTATGGGAAAACGCATTAATTTCATCTCTTAGTTCACTATTGGTTAAAGGTCTACGCCTCGGACACATCACTTGTTGTTGTTGTTTGGTCTTTTGTTTTTGTTTTTTTATGTCTAAGGACCTTTTTCAAATTTCAGCTTTTTAAGGTATAATTAATGACATGAAATTGTAAAATATTTAACGTATACATTTCGGTTCTTTTATTTATACATTGTGAAAAGATTTCCTATCTTATAATTAACTCATCCATCAACACACACACACACACACACACACATACACACGGACGTTTAAGTAATACCCTCTTAACAAATTTTAATTATGTAGAACTTTGTTATTGACTCTAGTCACCATGTTTAACATTAGTTCCTGAGACCTTATTTATCTTATAGCTGTTGTACCCTTTAACCACCTCTCCCTACGTATTTCCCCTACCCTCTAGTTAACATCACTTGGTAACTGTTGATTTGAGTCTGATAGGGATATTATTTCTGTCAGTGAAACAAATAATGCCAATTCTTAATGGCATGTGGAACATTAACACCATTGCAATCTAACTCAGTAATTTATCCTTCTATACATATATCTAGCTTCTGAGGTTCCCTTAGTAAATGATGTGTTAAAATCTTCAGCACACTTTCATTTCATATTTGCTTGAGTAATGATTTTGTCATTTTGAAAATTACCTTTTGATATTCTACATAGCTGTATCTACATCCAATGTGTATCTTTATCTGATGTGGCAACTGCCTTCTATCTGGTTGTACCAGTCTTCTACAGTTTGGCTGAGTAGGGTATTTTGGACCACTTGATGGAAGGCATGAATTTTAATGGTATTCCAAATAGAAATGTATCATTGTTTTAAAATTCACTACCAAGCTTTCTGGTATTCATAATAGCTTAGCTGGCTAATCTTTATTGCTGCACTACTTATTATGCAATGTTCAATAACATGAGCCACCTTGAGTGATAAATACATATTTTTAAATTATGGCTTAGAGGGAGTTTATATTCTGCTATCATGGATAAAAAATATTGATGATGTAGTCATAAAACATTAATTATCTATCCATAAAAAATATAGATATTTAAATTACTAAGGTAAAAATCATTTAAAATTCCAACTTAATTCTACCAAATTCAAATTAATTAACATAACTTTTCAGACACCTCCACCAATAATGTAACTCTTTTTCTACTTTGCCTTTGTAACATAAATCCACACTTTGATCATTTGCAAATTGTAGATTTGAAACCTGATATTCATACAGAAGTGACCATTAATAACAGCACTTTATACAGTTGCTTAACAATATACTCTTAATTTTATGTAACTTCAATGTCATAAAGTGTTTTTGAAAAATAGATGTTAAAACTTAAAGTGAGAGTCAAAATTAGGTGGATGTTATTTATTAAAAAACAATATGTAACAGTCATTTATATACATTAGGTACATATCACTTAATTGAAGAAAACTTCTTTTAAGTATGCAACAAAAAGTTATACACACAAGAATTAAAATGTTAATTGGGGTATTTGTGCCTGTGTGTGTTTCAATTGCATTTCTATACAATTCAATTGCAAATAACACTACAGTCAGGGCATTTGCTGTGTTCTGGGAACACGTCCTGAATCTTTCTAAATTGTAGATTGTCCTCATGACTGTCACTTCACTGTATTACTGTCCATCTAAACTTCTATATTACCTAGTTGGCCAATTTACATGTCCTCATTTACAATCTGTGTCAATATTGCTAAATGGCATATTTTTTGTTCTTCTTTACTCTATATTGATGTTATTGTTGATTTATAAATGCCACTGCTCTACCGATTATCATCTATAAATACTTAATCTGATACCTAATAAAGACAGTATCTAATTACTTGATTATTTAAAATTATTTAAGTAATTGTGCTATTGAACGTAAATTATCTCTCTCCTTCACTCTCTAGCTCTTTCACACCCTCTCTGTATATGTATGTATATATATATATATACATATTTTTCTTCTACACACAGAGTTTGGAAATAAATTGGCCGCCTGCATTTATTTATTCAATTTGTCCCCATTTAAATGTAAATGATTATTGATGGTATGTATTAATCTAATATTTATACAGAAATCTTTAGCAAGGACTATTATGGAAGTTAATAGCATATAGACTTCTGATTTTTCTCCATCACCATAAATTTATGTCAATTTAGGATCCTAAAGTAAGGTTTATTGCCAAGTGTCTTTTTTCAGGTAACACTTGGAAAGAAAATACTTTTTGTTTTTTATTTTTTTATTTTCTCCCAGATAAAATTTCTAAATTAGGCATTTGTTCAACATGATCAAGACTTATCAAAATAAACCATATTACATTTGGCCAAGGAGCACATATTGGTACAATGCCAAACGTGATGAGAGATGATAGTGACTTAATATTCATGGAGTATGTAGTTTATTAAATTAAAAAATATTACACAACTCTAAGTGTGATGAATAATTTGAAAGAGAGATCACAGATAATTAATGGATGTTCATAGCAAAAACAATTAGCCCACTCTTGGGGTGTTATGACACCTGACATTTAAAGAATGAACAAAAATCACCTGTGACACAGACAAGGATCAAGTGAGAGATAGGGAAGGAATACAGGACCCCCGTGGATGGTGGGAGCCCGGCTGATACTTAATGTCCACCATGATGAGAAAATGGAAAGTACACTGAGATGAGGCTGGAGGCACGGGAAGCACCTGTCAGGCTGTGTGAGAAAGGAACAAGGTCTCTTTCTTCCTATCTTGGCATGATAGGTAAGGTTTTTAAATAGCAACATTATATGAGCAGACTCCTGTTTTTAAAAGTTGCTGGGCAAGTCTGTCAGCAGAATGGAAGTGGCAAGGCATGCAGAGCATATCTGGTCTAGGATGGTGGAGATAGTGAACATAAAAATACTGTAATGAAAGTGAACTCTTCTTTCTCACTGAAATATTTTCATTAGAATTATCTGCCTTTATATCCTTTTAAGCATATTTAAAATATTAAAATATAAAATATATACATTTATGTTATTTTTAAAAAACACAAAATTGATTTTGGATCCAGGTTTTTTTTTAAAGAACAAAGCAGATGAAAGAGGAAAAGACTAGCAATAATAATCATATAATGCAGGCATGCTCCTCAGCTCTCATATGTAATTTGCGAAAGCCAAGGTTCATATCCAAAAACTGTCCAGCACTGTATAAAGCCATAATAATAGATATTTGCTTAAAATAATAAAATAATTTTTTTATCCCAGTATTTTTCTTTTTTGTTTATGCCATTTGTACAGGCCTTGTCTTGGAAAAACAAGTGTTGTTGTTTGGTGACGATTTAAGATAACTCAAGAACAATCACTGTATACTTTAAGCAAAGAACGTTCTCTCCAGTCTACATTATTTTCTAAGTGAAAATTTTCTAAGCATTCATGGCACTACCCCAGCCTCTTTAGAAAACATATTGGAAATTCTCAAGAGTGCAGAATGCATGGTTGTTGCTATGAGGTGAACACAAAAGCAAGAGTCAGAGACTACCCGTGAGATGAAGTGCAGCTGCTGTGCAGGGGCAATAGACCCAAAGATTCATGGATCCATGCTGTGCAGGCACATCCAGCCTTGTTGTGGGCTACATACCAGTCCACCAGGACTGCTGCTGTTCTGCTGTGACAAAATGTTCAACAGACTCATTGCATTGCTCAGGACTAAGAGTAGAGAAACAGGATGTTGGAATTTGGGAGACATGGAGCAAATCATGAGAAGGATAGAATGAAAGTAACCAACTTGGAAGTCCACAGTGGGCAAAGTAGCTGGCAAGAAGTAAGCTGCTTGAAAAAAGGTAGTAAAGATAAAAAGAACTTTTGAACAAATAATTATTGAATACCTACTGCTGTCAAAAAATAACTTATGGGTCTCAAAGCTAAATAAGTAGAAGTAAGAGCAAGAACAAGAATAAGGCACTCAAAGGAAGGATGTAGTTATGGCTTGAGATATAGAATATTTAGGGTCAGATGGAGGTTCTGCTAGTGAACACATAAGATACCAAATGGGTTGTCTTTCAACTATGTGATTTTTTTAATGATCTGGCAAAACACTCCACCTTAAAAATCTTTACTCAATCTTCTGACATAGCTCAGACAGTTCTCAACCAATGATGTTCCCCTCCTTTCAAAGGCTTAAGTAAATAACACTCACAAGGGTCGTATGGACTTCGCCTTACCATTAGCAATCTTCCTTTTCCTTAGCTCCAGGCAATGTTAAGATGGAATCACCAATTATACATGAAATGCCAAAATCTCTATGAGATATCTGCAATGTTGTTTTGCTCAAAGGAATCCTCTATTTTTTTGAAACTCAGTTCATGTGTGTCTTGTTAATATAACTTGGAATGTTTGTGGTGAACATTTTCCTGGACAGTGCAATCCAAAAGCTCCACCAAATTAAGCATAGTTAGGCTATATTTTATTATTGTGCTGTAGTCCTGCAATGCACCCATTCATGGAGAATCAAAGTGAGCACCCTTCACTCTCCCCATATTTCACCTGAGACTAGTTTATCTCCCTGATAATTTCTAGTCTTTAGAGAATCAGATTTGCTATGTATCCTTATTGTGATTTTTTAATATGCTTTATTGAGTATGCTGTTATAGTTGTCCCAATTTATTTTCCCTTTGTTCCCCTCCACCCAGTAACCCTCCCTCCCTCCATTTGCCCTTCCCCTAGTTCATGCCCATTGGTTGTGCATATAGTTTTTCTCAACATCTTCTGATCCACGTCACTCCCTCCTGCTATGCTTCTTAATTCCTGTACCATCTCCCTCCTTTTTCTCCACTTCCCCTCCCTGCTGACCTCCCCCAATAATGTTCCCCATACATATAATTTTTGGCCTACTTAGTTTGCCTTTGTTTTGATTCCCTAGCTTCTGTTGTTGGTTGTTGTGATACAGTTTTCATTTTAATGTTCATAGTTTTTATCCTCTTTCTCCTAAAAAAGTTTCTTTAACATTTTATATAAGAGTGGTTTGGATTTGATGAACTCCTTCAGTTTTACTTTGTCCTGGAAGCACTTTCTCTGCCCTTCTCTTCTGAATGACAGCTTCGCTTTGATGGATAGAGTAATCATGGTTGTAGGTTTTTGCTTTTCATTCCTTTGAATATTTCTTGCCAGTCCCTTCTTGCCTGCAGTTTCTTTTGAGAAATCAGCTGATAGTCTTATTGGGATCCCTTTGTATATAATTCTCTTCTCTCTTGCTGCTTTTAAGATTCTCTCTTTAGCCTTAATTTTTGACATTTTGATTATAATGTGTCTTGGTGTGATTCTTCCTGGGTCCATTTTTTTTTTTTTTTTTTTTGAATTCTCTGTGCTTCCTGGACCTGTAAGTCTATTTCCTTCCCCAAGTCAGGGAAGTTCTGCTTCATTATGTTTTCACATACTTTTTCAATTTCTAGTTCTTCTTCTTCACTTTCTGGCAGCCCTATGATTCAGATGTTGGCCCGCTTACAGCTGTCCCATAGGTTTCTGAGCCTCTCCTCATTTTCCTCACTTTTCATTTCCTCTTTCTGCACTGGTTGACTGTTTGTTCCTTTCCTATTTTCCAATTTGTTGATTTGATCCCTGGTTTTCTTTCCCTCACCACTAGTTTCATATTTGTTTTTATTCATTTCAGCAGGACTAGCCTTCATTATTTGCCCATCTTGTTTAAGAGCTACTGGTAGGTCTGTAAGCATTTTTATAACCAAAGCTCTGAACTGTGTCTCAGAAAGATTTCCTATCTGCTGTTTCATTAGAATAGATATTTTCTGTCTGGTCAGCTGCATGATTGGGATCTCTATCATGATCTGTGCCATCCTGAACAGTTTTGTGTTTACCTTTGCTTCCTAGGCTGGGGTGTTATACCTTCTACACTAGAGGGGACAGAGCCCTGTGCACTCATCAAAACAGGGTGACCCTTTCACCACGCTATGGCGTTTTCTATGTGGGTGGGGGTCCAAGATGAATTCCTGTTGTTCACTCTCTGCTGAGAGACTGGGAGCCTCCTCCTCCATCCCCACCCCCTCCAGGGCTCACAGTCCAAGGCAATGGGGGTGTGTCTTACCCAGTGTTGGAATTGCAAGCTAATGGGTTTCTTCTGTAGCTAGAGGTGCTCATCAGGCAATTCTCATCTCCCCTTAAATACGGGTGTCTGTGCTTACCACAGTCCTGCCACCATCGCCACTACTGCCACCACCAGCACAGCTTGACCTCTCTGCCCTGGCTTTGCCCCTCCTACATGCCTGGATGAGCACCACTTGTTTATAACTTCATACATTGGACTTCCATTTATTTTCTGAAACTTCTGATTATTTCTGATTTTGCGCTAGTTGTATTCCTTCTTAGCTGTGGAGAGAGATGGAGCATGTCAGTCTAGTTCTCCATTTTGGCCAGAAGTCCCCAAAATAATATTTTTATATTCAATTAGTTTATTTTCTTGAAACACTTAAATATTTTGTATAAGTTATATATAATTCTCTCATGACTAGTATGTTACCCTCAATATACAGATGAAAAAATGGAATCTTTGTGAGGTTTTGACATTCCGATGTTTTAAAGCTATTGTTCAATTGAGATTTAGCTTTTACCTTTTTTTTTCACAAAACTCTAAATGCGTATAAAATACTCACATAATAGTATAACAAATCCCCGTTATGCATATTGAAGTATCGTCACTTTATGGTCTGTACTCAAATCTCACCTTCCTCAGGATTATTTCCAGTAAAATTTCATACCATGTTACTTCATTCATAGATATTTCAGAATTTATTTACAAAAGGATTGTTTTAAGAAAACATAGCCATAATTTTTTCAACTTGAAACTATCAACATTCAAAAATATATTATCAGCTATCTATTCAGGTTAAAATTTTTCAAATTATTACATAAATGGGGTTTTGGTTTAATTTGTTGAATTAGATATCAAATAACTTCCATATACTAAACTTCTGATCCATCACTAACTCTCTCTTTCCCTTCTTTCCAACTTATATTGGAGGGACTATGTTGCTTAATTTGTTTCATTTATATTTTCCTCTGGTATTGATATTTCTGATGCTATCCTATGATATCACTTCACATAATCTATAAAGTCACATAATTCTATATATTTGTCAGTAGGGCAAGATGTCTTCATCAGACTGAGGTTTGAGCTTTTTGAAAGTTCTTCAAGGTCTTGTGTTTCCATGAAGAGACACACATTATCTGATTGACTCCTTATGTTATTTTTGGAACCATTGGTGATCATTAATTAGATCATTATTTCATTGGAGTTACAAAATTGTGATATGCTTCCTATCATCCTTCTTCATTTATTAGTATAGTTCTATAAAAAGAAAATCAAACATTAATATTTGGTTGCATTAAGGTAAAATTCATAACATTTCATAAAATAAAGATAAGGTAAGTGCTTGATTCTTTTCTTTCAAGTTTTCCAACTTGCATTTTATTGATATATAAGGGAAATTATACAATCCTTGAAATCATAACACTTAAGTAACAACTCTACATTTGTTTGTTGGTAAAGTCTTTCTTATTCAAACACCAAAAAATAGTGATTCTGAACTCAGCAAAATACGTCCACAATTGAGTACTCTTGGAAAGTAGAGACAGCAGGGAGTTTTTTAAACTCAACCAAGGAATGCAGTCCTGTGTTTTCTGAGTTTATACAGCGAAAATAATTCAGATAATGAAGGTTTTAGTGACAGAGCACATGCTATATGTATTGTGAAAATGTTATATTAATGAGCTTATATGTAAAAATTGTTCAGTTGTACAGGAATTGAATTGATCCTATTATACTTAGTGATATATGATTGTAATTCATGTGAGAAATATGAGATATGAGATATGCTTTTATATAATATATATTCATAAATATTTTGAAATCTATGCTATACTCTTTCATGTTTTCTCAAGACTTTGTCATTATTATTTAATAATCTGTGTAAAATTTTCTAAACACTAGCATTACACATGAATATAACATTAATAAATTTCCTTTTATTAAATAAACTTGAATTTAAATAGGCATGCTTCCTTTTACTGAATGGTGTGATTTTTATGTATATTTCAGTAGTACAAATTAAATCAAATTATAGTTTCCAAGCAACCAAAGATCCTCCTAAGCACTGTTTCACTTGAACATTTTACAGGTTATATTATAAAACTAATACCAACCCATTTTATTTTTATGTTGAACTATATTTTTATAATTTCCAAAAAAAGCATGAGATCTCTAAAAATGTTCTTCTATTTCCATGATTTTATATATATATATTTCCCCACCCTCCACAATTGAAACTGGACATACAGCTGATGACTGCTTTTTAAAAAAAATCTGGATTTAGCCTTCAGCTGTATCTCAACTTTATGTATATCACAAAGAACATCTAAGATTTATATAATTTATTGTGGCTTAACCTTTCATAATATTTCATTTTCTTCTCCATCATCAAATGTGTTTTATAGGTTTATATACCATGTTCCTATAGGTTTCTGAGTATATCAATTGAATCTGAAATAATTTATTTTTAAGTGTTTAGTTAAAGCTGAAATATAGAAAAGCTATGTAAAGCCACATATGGGGTAGCTTAAAAATTAAATGACAGCTACTACCATCCACATAGTGCCTATCAATTTTATACTAACTCTAGTCACTAAAAAAATACTCATTTAAAATAATCATTATTACTTGGGTCAAATCTGCTTCTCAGGTCAAAATCCCATCTTTCAAATGTTGAATTCCTGCCTTTTTTTTTTTTCCTCCCAGTGGTATGAACTCTTTTGCAAATAAAACATGTCTGAGTGCTTTCCACTTTTCTGAAGAAATTTTATGTTTAAATATTTAAAATAATAAGGGTCTCTTATATGACTTCTCATTTAAAGTCATTAAAGAGGTGGTTTATATACTACATATAGCAAAACAATTTTCTGAATGTCCTGCTCAGTACTAAATTATAGAAAAGTTGGTAAAATTTATTTTAAGTGTACCTTGAACTTCATTACCACAGCAGGAAGTCTGGAAAAAGAATATGAAATAACACACCTTTTTCTTGATATCTGTCAGGGAGTTGGCTATTGACATGAAAAAAAGAAGACTAGTCTGACCTTCCAAGTAACAGAAAGCTCTTTATCTTTCAAAATGAAAGCTATTTACCCAAAAGCCTTTGGAATACATGTTTCTATGAGTTTTAAATACAAATCAGAAAGACAAGTAATCATTCCAACTGGTTATAGAAATGGGGAGACATTTGTGCAAATGCAGTTGCTATGATAGGGATCTTGCCACTAGGCCACCATTAAATTTGTGTTGGCTTTGATTATGAATGACAATTATTCATAATTACCTTTGCAATTATTTAGATTGCATTAGGTTTCCAAAAAAATAACAACAAAATAAAATATTTTCCCTTAGCCAAATAGTTCATTCATTTGAGATTTTATTGCTATAAGATACATTTTTAAAGTTTAACACATATGACCATGGAAAATACTCCTAAAAATATACTTATTTTGCAATTTAAAACTTCAAAATTCATGGGAAACTATATATAAGTTAAGGATATTTTTAAACAACTTTAATTGAAAAGGTATATGCAACTGTGTTTTAAAAAATGAATGACCTAATTTAATTAATAATCTATGCAGGGTTTAAAAAGGAGAAAGTTAAAAAAAAAAACTATGCTGGATCTACATTATTGTGGTATAATCAGTTTATACTGAGCTAACTAAAACTTAAAAGCTTAAGTAAGACAAGCACTCAATCTCTCTATTTAAAGGTATTTACTATAGTCTGGAATCTATTTATTCATGATGGGTTTAATCTGTATAGTGACTGTACATTGATACCCACAAGAAACTATTTCTAATAAGCAATAATTTTACTAAGCATCATTTAATACTTTTGTAGTAGGCAGTTAGACAGGCATGAGTGACATAGGAAGGACAGGGCAGGTTCAGAAAGCCACCAGTATGGAAAGCCCCAGGTCCCTAGCAATGGACAGAAGTGGGTTGGACCTCACCCCCAGGTTGACCTTTCCTCTGGTAGTATATATCTAGTCACTCAGTTTGGACCCTCCTTTGACCTTTTCTCCCCTGACATGTCTTTATCCATGCGGGACAGACTCCCTTAGAGAAGTAACAGGGGCCAGAGAATAGCATATGACCCCTATTCATGCCCTTGCATGACCAGTCCCTTAAGCATTAAACCCTAGAGATAACATTTAGGCCTCAAATGTGTTTCAGCTTCAGGCCTAGAAAAGCAGCAAGGCGAGGTAGGCCAAGGCTGCATCAGGACTAATGACTAATGACTAATGCCCCCCCCCCCGTCCTCCTGGTGCTGACCAGTCAGCGGAGACTACAACCCTGAAAGATCCACCTGGAAGGTCCTACCCTGGGACCTCTCTGAGGTCACTGCCTTTAGAGAGGAGATGAAAAGCCTTAGGACAGAGGGCCCAGTGTGAGTGTTCATTCTCTCTTTCTCTCTCACCTTTTCCCACTCCGTTTTTTCCCTAGGTGCATTCTCTCTGGGCCAGAGCACACCCGTGCCTTTCACCGTTTCCTTCCCCCAAGCATGTTATCTCTGCCTTTTTTTCTCCTAAGCCCCAAGGGCCCTTCTTTTGGCCTCTGTAACTTTTTTTCTGAGCCCATGCAGCCCAGAAAGCTCACCTCCTCCATCTCTGTGACTTTCTTAATAAACTGTCACTTGTATTTGAGTTCCTTGGCTCTGAATTCTTTCCTAGCCAAAACTCAAGAATGGAGGTTGTTGAACTGAGGTCCAGCATCTGGTGCCATTCACCGTTAATAGTTTTATCATGTTACATAATTATAATTTTAAGAAACATTTTTGAGTTAAATGTTGTGCTTGTTATCTGTGGTGTGTAATCATAATCAAACATGAGATATATTATTGATAAATCAATGGGCAAAATACTGTTTTTCTTGAACAATTTTCAACTTAATATATTTTATAAACTTTTTGGAAGTCTGAAGTTTTTCCAAAAACTCTTTGTCTCTTGAGAGTTTAAGCTTAAGCACATAAGAGGAAACATGTAACACATGATATCATGATTTAGTATCCATTTGACTGTATTATAAATTAGCAGCTTTGAGATGACCAATGTAAGTTATGAGCCTGTATCAAAAAACCATGGAAAACAAATTACTTTGGAGGAGGGGGTAACAAGCTGAAAGCTGTCATAAACTTTTTTTGTAGTTTTGTCTTGTCAAGCCATATGCTAATAGCTGAAAAATTAGAAACCTGCAGTAATCAAATCATTATCTTTTGACAGACCAGTAGAAAATGATAATAAGGAAAGATGAGTGCCACATTGAGTTAGTTCTAAAAATATCAGATATTTATTTTTTAAAAAGTCAGGATATAAAAATAAGAATTCATAAAATTACTAAGACATAGAAAGAGGTTTCATTTAGTGCTCTAAATAAACAGTGAAAACAGTTATTGGAAGTTTTTTTTACATAAAATAGATGTGTAATAAATGACATATATATACATCGGGAAGAGAAGAGTGAGAATGATTAAATCTAGCAAAGTCTCTATAATTTAATTTAAGGCAGACCTACTCTATTACTATGTGCATTACTACAGTAGAGTCTGATTTTTATAGGCATAAGAATCAGCCAGAATTATCAATGTTCATTCATTACACACACACACACACACACAGAGACACACACACACACACACACACACACACACTTTTAAGGTTATAAAATACATACATTTTTGGAAAGAATTTTTGTGTGGGTTATTGCAGTTAATACTCTAAGTTATATCCACATAAAAATAAACTAAAATACTATACTTTAAAATATTTCAGGATTCTGTGAATTTACTGTTCTGATCTCCTGGTCTTATCTAGACCTATTGTAGCTACAGTCCACTAGTAACTTTACTAGCACTAGGGCGTCTCAGAGGGCCCCACTAACATGTCTTGAACTTTTGTAGAATAGTCTTTAATAGACACCACTTCACATGATGTCAGTAATATTTCTGGAGATCAAGAGTAAAAAAAGCTGAAAGTACTTCTGAGGCCACTACATTCTGTTACTCAATGGAAGTCAAGGATGGAGAAACAGACTCTCTCAGTAAGGACAAGCTACAAATTATGGTGCCCACATTTCTCAATCTACTATACAGATTCATCCAGAGAAAGAAAGCTGTTTGCTGGGCTTCTTGGTTATAAAGCTGCATCAAGCCCAATATCAGAAGTTCAAAGAAAAGAAATGAATAGATCATCTTAAGCAATTTAATTCTCAGCTTTAGGCGACCTAGTAGTTGTTGTCGAAGCCCCATGACAGATGCTATGCTAAATGAGATGATGAGTGTTGAATGAAATACAAAACACAGTACCTTTTTATGAACAAAATCCAGAAACAATAGCTATGTACCAATAATAGAGGTGCAGTTATAATAAAATGGTAATGAGCATTTACTTTAAAGACAGAATGTGATACAGATTCTCTAAGTTATCTTTACTAGCTCTATGAAGTTGGGCAATTAAATAATTCTCAGATAAATCATGCTTCAAATGGGCATAACACCACTTTCATAAGTTTGATAAGATGATTATATGAAATGCTCTATATAAAACCCTTAATATTTAACACATAGTGTGAACTCCAAAATAATGGCAATAATTAATATTCAATCAATTTGGAGCTGAGTTGGATTCTGTTGGATATAAATAGAAAGCAGTTTTTTTTTAAATCAAGTCTTTTGGCACATCTTTATTCCATCATTTGTCTCCATCATTAACTTGAATAGGTCACATAGGGTTTTATGATTTCTTTCAGATATTGACAGTCTTGTTGTAGGTATTGAAATATAATTTTCACTAAGCATTGGGTGAAAGATTGGAACAACTGTAATCGAACAACAATAAAAAAAAGAAATTAAAAAAAAGAAATATAAGTTGTTCTAACACAAACGTCAGTCTCTGAGCTACTTCAGTATTTCTCTCTATTGTCCACAGAATTTCCCTTAAGTCATTCAACCTTATTTTGGCAGGACATACTTGGAATTTTTTTGTTTTTACCAATTCTTCCTAATTAATTTATTATCATCCTCCATTCCTGGCCTGTTTCTTTTCCCTCCAGAGTTGTTTTGAAGGAAGTAATTTTCACCAAAGACCTTTCTTGATATGATAATAAAGAATAAAAAAAACTAATTCCCTCTCTTGTCTGGCAAGTGTCAAAATGTTTCCTTTCTTTTTGTCTCATACACGGAGTAACCATTAATTTACCATTATAGCTGGGACAATTTTAGAATTTAAGAGGGTCTAAAGTCAGTAAGTAGTCGTTGATTGACAGCAACATAAACTTGGATTGTCCACGAAAACTGAGTGAATTCTTCATCTTATTTCTGAAACAATTTCATGGATTCTTTGGCGCTCCCCTCATTGGGCACCACTAGTTAAGAGGTCCCTGGTGCAATTGCAGTCTCTAGCTGACCATCTAAAACTTCTACATCTTTTTCTCCTGAGGTTGCTTCATTGGGAAGCCCACACGTGTGGGATCTTATTTAAGATGACTTTTTCTATGAAATAGGTGTAAATTATAATGTATAATAGACATGTGTTTATCCTGTTGCCAGTGGAAGTGTCCATGTTGCACTTCCTCAGAATGATCCCAAGCTATTTTTACTCTTCAACTACTCTTCTAAATGAAACCATGTTTCTTTGCTTTAATTTTCATAGAAAAATATGCATTTTTTTCTCTGTTTATTTAAGTATTGTGTGGTTATTTGATTAATTCTTATTTCCCAAAGGAAGTCATGATTATCATGAGTATGTTTTTATTTTCTTACTATTCTAACACAGTGCTTAAGCATTTAGGAGTTATTTAACAAATATTATTAATATTTTAAAAATCTAGAATAGGCCCATAAAGACTTGAAAAGGAAAAAAAAAAAAGCATTGAAATGTCAACACAGAATTTTTTTAAATATTCATAATAAGAGCTATTCTGGGCAGACTCTAGATTCAACTAAAATAATTTCTTTAGGAATTATGTAATTTTGAAAGTGCTTTTAGCTCTATAAGAAAATAGTTAAATAAACTGAATTTTAAAATAGGGAACTCCTAATGAGAGGCTATTTTAAATTCTGTGTTGATTTAACTTACAAAAGTTTCATTTCTTTCAGAAACATATTTCTTATGAAGAAAAACTATTTTAATATTCTATAAACCCAACTCAACTTTTTGAAGATAGTTGGAAAACTGTGTATTGAATTAAATTAGAGTAATAACGGCCCACAGTGCTACCATTAATTAAACTTCACGGAAGTACATTTCATGGGTTTAACCACTTTAGTAAGCAGATTGATGTACACTAGGAAGAGCCTTAGAATTTATTCTTGTGTAAGAGGGTTGAAATATCCCAAGGGCATTCTAATTAAAGAATAGCTATTTTTTTCTATAAAAGAAGACATTTAAAAAAATCATTGGATGTGGGTATTATAAGTTCCACACTTTGATTTCAAAGGTGGAAATAAAATAATCCACTTTTCCAAAAAGAAACTTAAATATTGAGTGAAAGTATATGTCAATAATTACATCCTCAGGGAAGAAAAAGTAGTACACAGGAAGAGAAGAATTATATAATTTAGAAAGAATTCTATATTTTGGAAGAAATACACAAATTTCATGTCGGCAAATTTAGGAATAGTGATAAACATAACAGGAAGGGATCGTACTGTTAGTAATTTTGAATAATGACTGTTAATGGACATTAAGAAGAGAATTACATAAAAAACAACAACATTATAAGTACACATAGTGAAAATAGAATAAAAATGGTGTGGGAGAAGAGATTATTTTAAATATATGTTAGCAAATGAGGAATGCATATTTTCTTACACAAGAATAACTTATTTTAATTATTTGATACTATATTTAGGAGTAATTTGAGAAAAATGGAGGCATGTGTTTTAAGCAATAGAAAGTTCATTTATATTTGGGCAATCAAAGGCATACTGAGAGTTAACTCGAGAAATAAGAGCTAGATAAAACATAGTTACCATATCTATTGAATAATCATAAGTGTTGAATAATTTGTATGTAAACAGAGGCTAACAGAACATATGTGGCAATTGATCTGTCCACTGAATAGAATCAAGTATGGATACATCATACAAGGGGAGGTATATTGAAAAGAATTTAAAAAGGAGATGGAAATGGCTTTGAACTGTATTTCAGCAGACGGTCTTGAACATAGAGGGCATGTAGCAATGGTGAAATTGACAACAAAAATATATTATTAGTTTCATCATGGGGAATAGGATAGAATGCAGTCTCAGTGGTAAAAAAAGTGCCATGATTGGTGACCAACTACCATAGTTAGCTATGAACACAGGAGTAGGCATGTGGCAACAAGGAAAGCCTTACTTATTTTCCATGCCTAGCTCAATTCATTGGTATATACTATAGGAAATACACATCAGTTTGACTAAACAAATTTGCTGAGCATACATCAAAGCTGAAGTTAAATATAACTGTCACCATGTGAAAAACTGTCTTGATTTCTCAATTTGAAACTGTTGTACAATGATAAGCTGAATCATGAGTTTTCTTTTGAATTTACATAATTGATCAAATTTTCTTTAACATAAGAAACACTTCAGGAAATTTTAAAAAAATATATATAATATGATGACATTCCATCAAATTAGAGAGCTATATCGTACTTGAAGACAGAAAATTTGCTTTATGTTTTTTAAGATTCTTGCTACAAACACCTAACACAGTGCATGACTCAAAATTCATGTGGGATAAACTCATTTAATTAATTAACTGATCTTATTTTTAAAGTACATCTAATAATCTATTCTTTCTCTAATATTTCAGATAAATAAAATTACTATATACTTCTATCAAATAAGGAGCAATTAAGGAAACTTATTTTTACTAACTTCTGGCATAAATAAACCAGAACTTCTAAATGTAACAATGGAAAACAAATTGCCTAACAAGGAAACAATGAGCAATGAAAAATCTATCTGGTCCTGCGCAATTCTGAGCCTCATTTCCCGACAGCTGTTACTAGAAGATCTTCTAATGAGTCCCTTTCCATAGAAGGATTAAGGTGAAAAGCCAACCAAGAGCATGATAAAAATGAATTACAGGCATATTGGTAGTAGGTTATTAAGTATAACAAGCTAGCAATAACATTTCCATAACTACATGAATAGTAACTATCTGATCAGATCATTTCAGTCAATGTTGAGTGATAAAATGCTTTTTAATACTTGTAACATTGGATTTAAGCCATTTATAAGGCTGGATGCTGTGCTAAATAAATCCAGAAAAAGAGTGAAGACTTACAGTTTTCCATTTTAACTAATGAAGAAATTGTTTTAAAGAGATGTTATTTTGGGGAATCCCAACTTTTTCGGGGGATAAACTTTTTATCTCAGAGTTTACTCGCAAATCAAAAAAAAAAAATTCCATTTCTAAGAATTGTTACTTAATTATAAAATGATATGCCTTATCCGATTTCAGGAAAATACACGCAAATCATTAAAGTTATCAATATATGCGCCTGGTTGGCTCAGTTGGTTTAAATATAGTGCTAATGACAATAAGATTGTGTATCTTATGGATCTATGTTGTTAGTTAGCTTTACCATTTTCTTGATCATATAGTATAGTTTAAAATATATGTTCCTATTTTTTCAAAGATTCATTAATGTTCTCAAGAGAGACCATGAAATAAATTTTGAAAAATCAAATTCTACCAGGAGAAAAAGGTAAAAATCTGTTGATGGTGGATAAAGTGTTTTGTTTGCTTTTTAAAATTTTGTAGAGTGTTGGACAGTATACATTTTAATGCAATGATACCTTTTATATTCTTATTACTTAAATACTTTCAGGAGAAAGGAACCAAGAACAAAGCAATGCCTGTCTTCAAAACTGAAACTAATACAAAATAATATTAATGCAATCTGTAATTGAAAAATAAAACACAAAAGAAAGGCTGAATGGCTAAGAAAATAGTACCCACACATATGCTGCCTACAAGAGAGCTACTTCAGGTCAAAAGCTACATACAGACTAAAAGAAAAGGGATGGGAAATATATCTCACGAAATTGGAAACAAAAAATAAGACAGCTGAGTAGCAATATTTATGTCAGACAAAATACACTTTAAAACAATAATTATGCCCTGGCTGGGGTGGCTCAGTGGATTGAGCACTGACCTGTGATCCAAGGGATCACCCATTCAGTTCCCAGTTGGGGCGCATGCCTGGGATGAAGGCTGGGTCCCCACTTGGGAATGTGTGAGAGGCAACCACACATGGATATTTCTCTCCCTCTCTTTCTCCCTTCCTTCCCCTCTCTCTGAAAATAAATAAATGAAATCTTTAATAAATAAATAAATAAAACAATAGCCATAACAAGAGACAAAGAAGGACCCAGAAATTCTATTTTTGGATATTTTTCCAAAGAAATCTAAAACACTAATTTGGAAAGATATATGCATGCTTATGTTCATTGCAGCATTATTTACAATAGTAAAAACATAAAAGTAACCTAAGTGTCCCCTGAAAGAAGAGTGATAAAGAAGTGGTGCATATATACAATGGAAAATTAGCCACAGAAAAGAGTGAAATCTTGCCATTTGAAACAGTATGAAAGGACATGGAAGGTATTATACTAAGAGAAATAAGTCAGACAGAACAAGACAAATACCATATGATTCCACTTACATGCAGAATCTAAAAATCAAAATAAATGAACAAACAAAACAGAAACAAACTCATAGATATAAAGAACATTTTGATGGTTGCCACACTAAAGGGGCATTGTGGGGGCTGGTTAAAAAAAGAGATGGGATTAAAATGTGCAAACTGCTAGATATAAAAACAGTCACAGGGATGTAAAGCATAGAATGATGTCAACTGGGTACTAGACTTATCAGGATGATCACTTCCTAAGTTACATAAATGTCTAATCACTGGGTTGTACAACTGAAACTAATATAATATTGCATATCAATCATAATTAAAGGATAAAATTATTTTTAAAAAGTAACCAAAGTGCCCAGGAATAAATTTAACGAAGGGGGGTAAAAGACCTGTACTCTGAAAAATGTAAGACATTGATGAAAGAAATTGAAGACAGCCACAGTTAAATATGCTCATGGATTGGAAGAATTAATATTATTAAAATGTATATACTACCTAAAGAATAGCTTCAATGAAATTCCTATGAAAAAATTAATGGCATTTTTTGTGGAAATAAAATAAATAATGTTAAAATTTACATGGAACCACAAAGTCCCCAAATTACCAAGGCAATCTTTAAAAACAAAAATAAATTTTGAGGCATCATGTTTTCTGACTTTCTAACTATATTACAAATTATGGTACTGGCATAAAAACAGACACATAGCTCAATGGAACAGAATACAGAGGCCAGAAATACACCCACACTTACATGGTAAATTAATCTATGACAAGAGAGGCAAGAACATACACTGGAGTAATGACAATCTCTTCAATAAATGGTGCTAGGAAGACGGGGCAGTTTTATGCAAAGAATGAAATTGGACTATTTTATTACATCATATACAAAAAAATTCAAAATGTATTAAAGACTTAAATATAAAACCAGGAACCATAAAACTCTTAGAAGAAAAAATAGGCTGTAAACTTTTTGATATCAGCCTAAAATTTTTTATATATCTCCCAAGGCAAGGACGACAAAAGCAAAAATGAACAAGTGGAATTTTAACAAACAAAAAAGCTTTGGCACTGTGAAGAAAAGCATGAACAAAACTAAAAGCAACCAACAGAATAGAAGATATTCACAAATAATGTATACAATAAGGGGTTAGTATCCCAAATAGATTAAAAAAAAACTCATAAAACACAACATAAAAAAAACCACCCAATTAAAAAAGGGGCAGAAGATCTAAATAGACACATTTCCAAAGACATATAGATGGCCAGTAGACACAGGAAAAGATTCTCAACATTGTTAATCATCAGGAAAATGCAAAGCAAGGCCACATCTCACACTTGTCAGAATAGTTATCAGAAAGTCAGCAAATAACAAGTAATGGGAGATGATGAATAAAAGGGAGCACCTGTGCATTGTTTGTGGGCTTGTACATTGGTGCAGCAACTCTACGGAAAACAGTAGGACAGTTTCTCCAAAATAGAAATAGAGCTACCATAAAACCCTGCAATTACACCTCTGAAGAAAATGAAAATACTTATTGGAAAAGATATCTGCGCCCTTATGTTCGCTGAAATGTTATATACAATAGCCAAGATATGAAAACAACCTTGGTGTCCATCAATAGATAAATTATCAATAAGTAAATGGATAGAGAAGATTGTATATAATATAATATATATATATATATACATATATATAGCATAGATATATAATCACATGCACATACAAACACACAGTGGAATATTACTCAGCAATAACAATGAAATCTTGTCATTTGTGACAACATGGATTGGCCTAGAGGGTATTATGCTAAGTGGAATAAGTCATAGAATGACAAATACAATATGATTTCACTTATATGTGAAAACAAAACAAAATAAAAAAACAGAAACACAGTCATAGGTAGAACAATTCAATGGATGCCAATGTGGAGGATGGGTGATAAAGGTGAAGAATGAAGTACATACTTCCAGTCAGAAAAACAATTACTGACAAATAAAACCTAGCTATTTCTATTTCCTTATATTTAAGTAATTTTCAAAGTTCCTCCCTTTGATATTCTTGAATTCTATGAATATTTAAAAATATTTTATTAAAATAATATGCTTACACTTTCTTTAATACTAATAAGTCATGGATCAAGCTTTTAAAAATGAACTGCTTCAGATTAATATTGTGTTATCAAATTTATACCCTGAGTGAAAGAGCAATGAAATTGAATATAGGAGAATAGGAGCTCTAAATTTTTATCTTGACTTTAGAGTGGTTTAGCTTTCAATTTGGGTACAAGTCTTGTAATACAGTTGGTTTGCAGTATTTCTATTAGTAAAATGCAAAGGTTAGGCTACATATTGTCTAAGTCAGCTCTTATTTTTAATAGATGATGACAATTATTTTCCTAATTCTATGATAACCTATTTTAAAACATTTATGATTTCAGTGATTAGTTAAGGTAAAGCTCAACAGATTTCCTAGAGACAAAATTATAGTCTTATTTTAGCCACAAAGTGTTTTCAAGTTTCACACTTAGCATGCACTTCACTGCAAGCTAAGTTACAAAGTTCTACCAAGGGTACTAGTGTCTGAGGATTATTAACAACAGCCCTTCTTATCTGCAGGGCATGCTACAGGTGAGGTGGTGACCCCATTAGATCAAAAAAGTCAGTTCTAAAACAAGAGGTTACTGGGAACATTTAGGGAGATTGAAGAATAATATTGGAGATATTCTAGGTGTCCTTTTAATTTATTTCTGAGAAAAATGTTTTTAAAAATTCCAGCAAAATGAGAAACAATTGAGTATACAAAAGCTACTAAATTTTTATAATACTGCATCAGTAAATATATCATTCAATTCAGTTCAATACATTTTAATTTAGCAAATGTTTGTTAATATCTGTTCTTTCTATATCCTGATAAAAATTTAAAAATAATTGCTTCCAGACCTTACCCCACAACCCCCCAACTCCAGGGGCTTGCCAACCTTACTTTATCTGCATAGTTTCACCACCTGATGCAAAACAGTTAATCCGTGCATGTACCGTAACTAAGTAAAACAGTTGATACATAGCTGTGCCCCCCTGACTCTCCTAAAGCTACAACACTGTTTCAAGTCTTCTTGGAACTCTGATCTCAGGCAATATCCTTATATGGGCCCAAATATGTCTCTTTTCTTAAATCTACAAAGGTTCAAGTCTTTTTGTTGACATTAGGATCCCAGATTTGAAGACAGGTTGTGTTCACTTGCACCTCTGCTCTCACTAGCTGTGTGGTCTTAGGTAAGTGACTGTTTCCTCACCTCGAAGTAAGGATAACCCTAACAACTACTTCAGAGAGTTGCTGTGACCATTAAATGAGTTAAAGGCATACAAAGCATTTTATATGAACATCTGTGTCATATAGTAAAATTTTTAAAAGCATTCTCTAACATTATCATTATACATGATTCTCACCTCTCTTGGACTCATTTACCATTTATTGAAGCGGGATATATACATTAACATTACAAGAGCTGTTATATTAAATACATTAGTAAGCTCTTTTATGCTAAATTGTATTCCAAACTCAAGAACCCAGTGACTGAAACAGCTATCCTTAAATATTCCATAAGTTTATTTGTCATTATATATTGAGCTGTAATGAACTGCTGTTTATTACTTAGTATTCTTTCTTCAAAAAGAGTTTATAGTTTAAAACAAGTATTGTTAAATATTATATATCACAATTAAATGACCTTGTTTTTGTTTCCTCAACTCTTTCTACTTCACTGTTTTAAGGTCACGTGTTTCCACTGTAGCATTCCATGGTAATAATGTTTGATTCATAGGCATTTCTCCCAAGGAAGCAAAAGAACTCATTTACCTATCTATGAATCATTGTTCTATAGAGAACAGGAATCCAAACCATATAATCTATGCATTTCACATCAATTTGGAATAACTGAAAATACCTTTAATCACAATTTAAATTGCCTTTTATAAATTAAATAGCATTAGCAAAACAATAACATTCTTATTCATCTCTACATATTGATATAAAATTGCTATTGAGAACAAATAACAATGCAATTTAGTAAGAGGATATTGAAACCATATTGAACACAGAATTATGGAACATATATTCTCCTCTAATGTACACTGAAGAGCTAGAGTTTGTTGTAGTAAGATAACTAACATTTGTCTTAAAATTTGCATATCACAGTTATTTTAAATCTTATTGGACCCTGACAACAAACGTGTGGAGTAAAAATTAGTATTGCAATTTCCATTTTACATAACAAGTCCATTAACAAATGATTTTGATTTGCCAGTGGTCACAAGCCTAGCAACTGCAGAGGCTTAACCCAGTTTGACACCACTTCAAATATCTATACACTATTAGTTATCAAACTTGGTGGCAAGTAGAATCATTTGGTGAGCTCTACTCTCATCTGCCCCACTCCCAGAATAATTGAACAGAATCTGTGAGTGAAACAAACAAATAGCACTTAAATGTTTTCTAATTCTGTTTATATCCCACATACGAGTGAAATCATATAGTTTTTAACATTTTCTGTCTGACTTAAATGTGACTGTCAGTTTTAAAAAGCAGTGTATTAATAATTAGATTTTTGATAAATTAGGCTGAATGAATGCCATTGGGGGTGAGGTGTGAGAAATGCTGTTTTGTGGAACAAACCTCTTACCCACAGTGTAACATAACGCATAGCCAAAAATTCTGTCACAAGCCAGAGAGCTGAACCAAAGAAATCTGTTTGCAGTGATGGGAGCAACATTACAACCCCTTAGGAGATAAGATATTTTTACTAGGGGAGTGGTTGTACATGGTAAAGAAAACAATTATTCTTTCAAAAACTGAAACAATCTTCCTGAATGATTAATTTTTATCATCATTACTTGGGAGTTTTGACTTTTCCATCACTTGCTCTTTCAAGTCTACCTTGTATTTCCATTACTCTCTTCATTTTTCTTTGCAATTTTTCAAATGAATTCCTTGCTTTCAATTTTATAACATCTGCTTCTCCATGTTTAAAATGCTCCGTAAAGAGTCTTGAAGTCTTAGGGGAAACCATGCAATAGCAGTCTAATCAATCAACCACAGAGTGCAGGGCTGTGTTGAGACACTATACTCATAAATAAGAGCCTTGAGTACTCATTTGCCCAGACTGTGGTTTTTCAGGAAAAATATGAGACAGGTAATCTATTCTGCAAAGGCCAGTATAAGTTCCCTACTATCCCATTGCTAGCCAATAAAATATTTCTTTCTTTATCCAGAATGCATTGTTTACACTCCTGTATATCTTTTTACAACCACCTTGTTCTAGAATAACATAAATTCTAGTGCTTTGAGGTATATTAGAATGCAAATCTCTGCCTATTCTTTAATTGGCTGGTTTCCTTCTTTCCAGAATGTCATTTAAGTAACTAAGAAAATCTTTGCTGATTATTTTGGGAAAAGTAGAATAGTTTCATGAGGTTTGTAGATTATTCAGAGTAAGTTTGGTATGTGTAAGTCGGCAATATTTGCTGTGCTAGTTCACTGCAAGTTCACTGAAAGGTCCTAAAGTTGTAATCCAAAATACTAGTCTGGTTTAAGAGGGTTAGTAAATATTATCACTAACAACACCTAAGGAAACAATTGAATTTCTGTGGCATTGTATAGTAATCATTGCTTATTGAGAAAAAGCATATCATTTGCTTAACTTTTTTTCCCATATTATCATCTCCTAGAAAAATAGTGTACTTAGTTAAACAAAGGATGTTCCTTTGGTTTTTCAATGGCAATTTTATTTCAATGTAAAGTTACATTTAAAAATCTCCTATTTTATGTTTGAGGAATTTTTGTTGCTTATTTATTACACTTTGTGTTGCTTGGTGGTTGTTGTTAGCCTTTTGTACTTTTTTTTCTTGCCCTAAATTAATTTTCATTACATTTACATCCTGGGACATTATTTTGATTAATTGGCCAGACTTTGTGGTGAATAGAGATGGTATCAAACAAAAAAAAAAAAAAAAAAAAAAGGAAAATTTCTCTATTACACTGAGGTAGGAAAATATAGCATATGGAAATCTTCCTTGGATGTTAGTCATCAGGCTTTTAAACTGCTGATTTTCAGCAAAGGCATACACTACTTTTCAAAATATATGGGTAACCTTATTTACAATTCATCAAACTATGTGCACATATCTTAGAGTTTCTTTAGTTACAGTTTATTAAGTTTATACATATTAAAATGTGGGTAAGCCAAAAACTGAATCTGAATTTAAATCACATACTTATATTGTAGAATGTGATTTTAGTCAGTTTACAATTTTATTAAATGTTAAATATTTCAAAATTATTGTATGCTATTTTAGTGAATCCCATATTTTAATCAACTTCCAACATTTCAAATGTTATCTTGTTATGATAGTAATTGGCAGTTAGCATTGAATTTTTTCAATTTAATATAATTACATGCAGATATTTCATAGATTTATATGTCATGTGTTATAAAAATTATAAAAATTTAATAAGAAATGCTGCATATCTACTGCATTGCTGTTTCCTAGAGCTGCCATAATAGTGTACCAAAATATGGGTCCCATAAAACAACATAAATATGTCATTGCACAGTTCTGGAGGCTAGATGTCTGAAATAAAGTTATTGGTAGAATCTTGTTCTCTCCATCAGCTCTGAGGGAGAATCATTCCTCAGAGCTTTTAGCTTCTAGCGTTTGATGGCAATGCTTGGCATTGTTTGGCTTGTAGATGCATCAAACCTAATGGCCATCTTCTGCCTAATTACAGTATATTCACATACTCTCCCCTCTGAGCACCTTTGTCTCTCTGTCCAAATGTTCTCTTTTACTACGTGTGCCAGTCATACTGGAATAAAGCCTACTGTAATGACCTTATTTTAATGTGATTACATCTCTAACCCTATTTCCAAATAAGGTCACATTCTGGGGTGATAGGAGTTAAGATTTCGACATATGGTTTTTTTTTTTTTTTTTTTTTTTTTTTGGAGGGAGGTCACAATTCAATTTTTAACAGCTACCTAAGCTAATATGAGTGAGGGAAAAGAACATATTAATTTTCCTTGAGAAATTTTATAATACTTTGAGAATTTTATTTTATTCAAAATTTTATTATCTTTTCCTTTTGGATAATTGTCACCCAAATGTATTTCAAAATTCAATACCTCTATTAACCTAAATCTTCCTCAGTGAACTTCTGTTATACATAGTAAAAAGCTGGTTTTACTTGGCCAGTAGGTTTTATCTTGAAAAAATAGAATGCATTCATTTTACCAAAAGGGGACTAGGCCTAGGTAAAAAAGTTTTGAAACCATCCTGGATCTTAACAATGACATAGGCCCATGTCTATACCTACTGGGAACATTGAGCTGGAGCAAACACAGAGGCCGTTTCAGAAAGGAGAAGGCTGTCTAAAACATATTTATCTTTTTTTTATAAATTATTCCAAATTCATTGTTTTATTTTTGAGTGTTATGTATCATTTATGTATAACTTATCATTTGTATTTCTTTTGTGCCTTAAAAATTATTTTAACCTAATTAATCCTGCAATTTAAAGTGTTTAACAGGGTAAAATGTACCCAAAATAGCACAAAGAGGAAAAACTGAAGATCTAAGAGATCTACAACCTAGTTACTGAATACCAATATAAAATTTGAAATTAAATTAAAAATTTTAGTATATGTACATGTTCACTTTTGCTGAAAAAAGGAACACGAAGACATTTTAAGGACCAAAGTAGACATTTGTTGGGGCTCTACACTATGCTAAGGGAACTGAGTGTGAATATACAGTCAGATTTTTCATCCTCAAATGAGAAATTCACATTCTAATAAGCAGACTATCTTAAAGACAAATAATTACACTATAATTGTGAGAAATTCTTTATCTGATATATTATAAACCTACTGTGGTTTAAGTGTAAAGGTAACAGTTATTACAGATCCAGTTACTAATAACCACTAAAAATGTCTAACCCTACAAAAGTGTATGACTTGCAGATGTTAGCTTCAACAACTCAATTTCTTTCCATTATTAGACTATAAGCTCATTCCAATTACATAAACCAAAAGTGGTCTATGGAGTATAAAAATGATTTTTTCTTGCGGTGACACTGATTTTGAAGTTATATGTACTACACGGCCATATAAGTAAACTATTTACATTGATTGATAAATGCTTCCATAATGCCTTTTATTATATGTGTTTATACTTTAAAGTTGCTTAAGGCATAAAAATAAGTATTTTCTTTAAACCAATTTACATTATTGTTCTCTATCACATAAGAATTCTAGAGAAATACCTTCCCAATAATGAAAACAAAGTCCCTAGATTTATCTTTTGAAACATGACATTGTAAATTTGCTCTAGGTCTTGGGATGTGGGAAATCCCACCTACATAAAGTTGTTTAACACATTATAGTAATGTTCTAATATATGAAAAGGAATCATATTGTGACCTAATCTGTCAGTCTCATTGGTTTCCACATTGCAGCAAGATTGATTTTTTGGTGTTTTATGTAGCCTCATTTTTTCTTACTTACTGCCATATGTTTCTACCTCTTCAGTTTTAATCAGCCTCACTACATTGTCTGAACAATCAACATTCAAACTGTTTCACATCTATTCATACATAGAGCTTTTTATGTTTCCTCACTACAAAATTCTCTGTGATTATTTCTAGTAAGGACAGGTGGCTTTCTATGGAAAGAATAGTTTCTGTAAGTTATGCTTTTGATTTTTCATTTAATTAAATTGATATATTTTGATAGTTGGCACATGTTGATTTGCTATCAAATTATACATCTATGATGTACAGCACTTTATATAAACTGTGCAGCACTCCACAATTTATTTTATGAGACTACTAAATAAATCAACATAAAAGGAGCATATCTTTAAAGAAAAAAATGTAGTTTACAAATGCTCAGTAGAGCACATAAAGGAGAATAGGGAATTCAAAAGGCAAAATATTCCAAACTGACTCTTTTTGTGTTATGAAATAGGCATATGGAAATATTGCTAACATAATATAGGCAACAAAAATACCTTGGTCAAACAAGATTTTGAAATAATCTTTTGGCTGTATCTATAGTACCTTTTGCACCAATGAAACAAGTCAACATCACTGATTTGTGCTTGTATATGCATGTGTGTTTATATGTGTGTTTGTGTGTGTGCATACACCAGAAGAATAGATTATGGAGCATATGAACATAGTGTGGCCTTAATATACTAGGTCCCAGTAGTTCCTAGAGCATTTAATGTAAGCAGATTTTTTAAAAGAAAACTATATACTGTCTAAGAGGAAAAACGATTTCCTAATATTAGGCTATAGTTAAATTCTGCAGTTATGAATATGACTAATCAAAAAGTGAGCAGAGTCTCTGTGACTACTTTTTTTTTTTTAGAAGTATGCCATCAGTGTTTTCTCATAAAGGAAAACATTTAAAAATGTGAGAAAGATGAAAGAAAATTATTCCTATTACAAAGGCAGTCCCTTTCCTATGGGTATCCTCTACATCAACCAGAAAAAGATGTGTGAATATTTTTAAATCACATATCACAGAGAAAAAATAATAATAATGTAAAATGTTAGAAGAGTAAAACATTTTGATTTCTCAAAATAAATATTAAAGTCTTGTATACAAACTTTCAAGGTGACTAAATATCAAAATTTACCAACTATCATTAACAAAGCTCATATTAGATGGCATAAGGTATTAGAAAAAAATCTTACCATGAATAGAAATTATAAATTTTTGGCATTTAAAGTCCAACATTTTTTAAAAGTTTTCTGAAAAAGAGAGTCATTAAAAGAGATTGAGTTGATGGAGAAAACAGTGTTGATATATTTATACCATATGTAAGAGCCTTTCTCCTTGAAAATACTGTATGTCTAGGTCAATACACAAAGATGACTGGAATTGACTCTGGCCTCTCTATCTGAGTAGATGGCACCTTGTAGAACTTCTGGACCAGTAGTCTGTGGCTTCCCAAAATACAGGGTACCTGAATATTATTCCTGAAAGCTGTTATATATGTCTACATATACAACTGGTGTCTTAATTTTAAATATCAGATTAGGTGAACATGTTAGTATTGCTATTTGAACCTATAATAGAGTCAACATAAATAAAATCAAGGCTCTGGTTATGGAAGCCCATGATTGATATTTGTTGGCTTGAGACTAATTTGTTGTTGTTACCATTACTCTTAATATGTAATATTCACCATCCCTAACTGGTTGAAGTGTCATCCAGTACCTCGAAATGTTGCGGGTTTGATCCCAGTCAGGGCACATACCTAACTTGTGGGTCTGATATCTGGTTGAGGCATGCACTAAAGGAAACTGATTGATGTTTTTTTCTCTCTAAAAAAAATTAATCAACATATTCTCAGGTGAGGATTTAAAAGTAAAATGTAATTGTCACTGAAGTGTTTCCTCTATTATAAGTATACCATGTTTTCAAATAACACCCTGCCTGTAAGAGGTGGCTATATCAAAAATAATACATTTAAAAATTCAAATAACATTTATTACATTTTAATAGAGCTATATATCACAGACTGATCAGTAAGATGAAACTTTAAGTTTCTATTTTGTAATTCTAACAAGATAAGATAATGTTAATTATAGAAATAAGTTCTGGTTGGAGAATACATTTTTTTATTGTTGACATTTGTGATTGCATTAGTTAAAATTTTATATTGAATTACTGAACTAGAGTTATGAAGAATGTTCAAGACATTCTTTAATATTATTTTCAGTTTGGAAGCATTTAGTATAATTTCAATTTCACCCAGTAGGGATCCATTTCAAGGACCTGTTCCTGAGTAGGCACAGAAAAGCTAGTTAAATAGAGTGAAGTATGGACCATAAAACTATAGTGGAATGAATATACATGTCAATTTTTTCCAGCTTTATTGGAGTGTAATTGACAAATGAAAATAATGTATCATTAGGCTATATAATGTCATTTTTAAAGGCTCTACAACATGATTTTTTAAGGTATACAATGTGATGATTTAATACACAGATGCATTCTGAAATAATAAACATATCCATCACCTCACATAGTTCCTATTTTGTGGTGAGAACACTTAAGATCTGCTCCCTTAGTGGATTTCAAGTATACAATACAGTAATTTTAACTACTGCCACCGTACTATACATTAGATATCCTGAATTTATTCATCTTGAAACTGAAAATTAGTACCCTTTAACAAATGTCTCCCTAATTTCCTCCACTCCTCAGCCCTTCACAACCACCATTCTATTCTCCCATTTTATGTCAGTTTTTGAATGAAGTTGGTAAGAAAAGATAGCATAAAAATAAATTTCAAGGTGTACTTTAAAACATTTTTTAAAGGTTCCACATGAAATGATATGTATGGCTGACTCAGAGCTCTAGTATGGGAAGAAAATCAAACTGAATATTTAAAAATGTAGGTTCAGGGTTTTTCTCTGACATTAACTGCTGAGTGGCCTTGTCGAATACAATAGTTCAATAGTGGAACATAGAAGAAAAGAATGTAAGTGTCAAGACATGAACTACTTGTCTTCAATTTGTTATATATAAAGTGAAGGTCTTATCCATGATGTCCTTCAGCTCTTATTCTCTCTTGGTATGTATTGAGTTACTTGCTTTTTGCTAAGCAAAATTGTTACAAACTGCCTGGCTTTCTACAAATGTATTTTACTCAGTTACTAAACATAATGTATTTATGGGTAAAAAGAGGAATTTTTATTCTACAATTTTTAAAATTTGTTAATTTTAGCAAGTTTTTTAGGAAACGCATGACATATAATAAGCTGCATACATAAAATATACAAGTGATAAATTTTGACCCATAAGAATGTCACCACAAGCAAGATTATTATTTATGACCCTAGCGGTATTCTTTTACCTTTTAGTAATCTCTCCCACCCATCTTTTCCTAGACCTTCCACTGGACAAACTCTGTCACTATGGATTAGTTTGCATTTTCTAGAGCTTAACATAAATAGAATATGTGCTTTAAAAAATGTTTGGTTTTATTTACTCAGTATAATTACTTTGAGATTTATTTTTTCTGTAGGTGTAACAATAGTTTTTGTTTTTGTTTTAAGTTGTATTTTACTTATTATCTATCCATTCTTCAACTGATAAATATTTGAGACATTTCCAGTTTGGAGTGATTACAAAATAATAACAAGAACAACAACATGTTTGTTGAAGTACAAGTCTCTGAATGGATATATGTGTTTATTTCTCTTGGGCAAATACATAGGATGGATCCAAAATGGCTGGATCACATTGTAGGTGCATTTAATTCTGAAGAAACTGCCAAACTGTTTTCCAAAGCGGTCTACTATTTCTATGCTCACCAATAGTACAAGTTTTTATTCCTCCACATCCTCACAAAAATTTGTTATAATCAGGCTTTTAATTTTTAAACATATAACATACATAAAGCATATAGCATATCCAAAGCATCTGATTGTAATTTTAGTTTGCATTTTCATAATAGCTCTTAATGTTGAACATCTTATGTGTTTATTTGCTATCCTTATATTTGCTTCGGTAAGCATGTTACATGGTAAATATTTTGTACATTTTTAAAACTCAGTTATTCTCATATTTTTAAATTATGAGTTTTTAAAAGTATTCTGTAAATTAGTATCTTATATAATATTTATTTTTGTTCTGAGTTTTATAAGTTCTTTATAAATTTTGATAAGGTAATAATTTATAGAATTTTTTTAACCCTAGCCTGAAGACATGCCTCTTGAGAGAGGGAAAGAGAGGGAGAGAAATAAGATGTGAGAGAGAAACATTGAGAGTTGTATGAAGAAGTGGGGAATTAACCCACAAACGAGGCATGTGTCCTGATCAGGAATCGGACCCCCTGCCATTCAGTTTACAGTATGATGCTCCAGCCAACTAAGCCACACTGGCCAGGGCTAGAATATTTTTTGATTATATTTTAAAATATGAGAACAACTGAGTTTTAAAATACAGAAAATAGTTGTCATAATCATCAGAGAAAGGCAAATTAAAACCATAATGAGATATCACCTCACACCAGTCAGAATGGCCATCATCAATAAGTCAACAAACAACAAGTGCTGGCGAGGATGTGAAGAGAAGAGAACTCTTGTGCACTGTCAGTGGGAATGCCACTGTGGAAAGCAGTATGAAGTTACCTCAAAAAATTAAAAATTTGAACTGTCATATGACCCAGCAATCCCACTTCTGAGAATTTATCTGAAGAAACCTGAAACACTAATTTGAAAGAATATATGCATCCTTATGTTCAGTCAGCATTATTTACAATTGCCAAGATCCAAAGCAGCGCATGTCCATAAGTAGATGAGTGGGTAAAAATGCTATGGTACATTTATACAACAGAATACTACTCAGTCATAATAAAATAAGGAAATTTTACATTTTTGCAACAGCATGGGTGGACACGAAGAGCATTATGC